>NW_010298849.1:0-18656 GCF_000700745.2 Antrostomus carolinensis | reverse complement strand
CTATGATTCTATGATTCTACGATTCTATGATGTAGCGTGATGAAAGAGGTGAAGAAAGAGTGGAAGCTCCTCTGTAATGGGATCTGAATTGTATCATACAAGATCATACTAATTAGGGATAAAGTGCATTTGTCTTGCCTGGTCCACCCAGTTTTGCTGATCTGTGTGACAAAATTTAAGTATACTCTGAGCCTTGTGGTGGTGGTACTGGAGGGAGTAACTTTTTTCTGTAGGACTTTCCCACCTAGAAGTACCAGCTCTGTCCTCAGGGAGAAAAGCATGTTCAGTCCTGTGTAATTTTAAGATAATTAAGCAAGCAATTTTCTTTAATTAGTAGCTATATTATATCTTCTTTCTCCATTTTTCTATTTTGGAACATCTGTATGTTTGCATGCCTAAGATCAGATTTTGCCCTCTATTTGTTTGAATTTCTTACTGATTGTCACTTCTATGTTGCCACAGGAGATATAAAAAGTGTTGGATTGAACAAAGTCCCAGATTGAATAGTAATATGTTTTATGTTCTTCTGTAGGTCTGGCAGCTCCACTCAATGTACGAGAAGGTAACGTTACAGACAATTCAATACAGATTGCTTGGGACCGTGCCAATGGAGATTTTCACCAATACGAAGTTATATGTACAAATTGTGCAAGTGCTTCCAGGGTATGTTTTGAAAAGATCACTTCCGTATAGGCAAAGCAGTTATTTTTCAAAAGTCTTCTATTAAGTAATCAGAGGTTAAATTAAAAGCTATATTTTCCAGGAAAATAGGTGGAGGTACCATTTACATAAGATAAGCAAATTTTGCAAGCAGTTCTGTGAAAGCTATATTTGGTTTTCTAGGTCCAGAAGGTCAAGCAAGAAACAGCAACATTTTCCAACCTTAATCCTGGTAAGCTGTACAACTTCACAATTCGAACAGAAAAGGAAGGTTTCAGAGACAGTATTTTTGTGACAAAGGAAATAGAGACAGGTGAGACCACAATGTTAAATTCAGCATTTTTTTTATTCCATCTATATGTCTTGCTCTCTTCTTTAATTTTTGTCTCAAATAGAGAAAAGTAATTCAATCATCTTTATCATTTTCTCCTTTTTCTCTTTCATTGTTATTTTCCTTATTCTTTGACTACTTGTATCCTTTAAGAATTTGAGTATGGTTACAGTGTACAATGAACTACCAATGTTAACTTCATAATGACTCAAGCAGGTGTACAGTCCGGTAACTGACACTTCCACACTGTCTGGCCACCAACATTACAGAAAATAAAATCTTTTTTCTTCCACTTCTCTTTGATTTGTCACTTCAGGACTGAGTTTGAACACACTGAGGTGTTCAGAACTAAATTAGTTTTATTATGTTCTCTCATTGACCTCCCCTTACATCAGGAATAAATTTGCAGTTTTCTACATTTTGTTTGAGCTTGGGTTAGGACATTTGATTCTTAGCAGCATAGTTCTGTTCTGTTCTAGTTTTTCTCCTAGCTGCTAGTGGCTTCCTTCCTTTATACATTTGAAAACTATTCTTTCTTTGTTACTTTTTTCATTTCTAAATTAAGATCACTTGAAGTTAAGATTTTTCTGCTTATTTTTCTCAGTTTGGCAAATATGTTCATCTGAATGATTCTTTTGTTTTTGGAGAGATGTTTCTCGTCTCAGGCTTTCACTCGTAACACAATTATGTTGCTTCTTTTTGATGACAATGTGAATAAATCTATTCAGATATCACCAGAAAGGAAGTACACTGGCCAGTTACCTTTGCATACTGTCTTGAGATAATTTCAGAGTTGTATCTGTTCATTACTGCTGCTTCATTCAATAAGCATGATGTTCTTATTCCAGTGAAAGTGCATTAGAAGAGAGTTCAGAGTCTCTGAGCTGCTCTCTGTCTCCTGTAATGTACAGTGCCATAGATACTGAGATATGCTGCTCCAATGGAAAATGGTACCTTCATCCTGGATGTAGGGATTCATAGTGTGGAGAGAAAACAGTTTTGATCATTAACTTTAGATAAAACCTGGACCAGACTAACAGCGTTGCTATTCTTGGCTAGCAGAGTAACTCAGCAGTGGTTCTGACCCTGTCTTCACTCTAGAGATACATCCACTATTGAATTGCTTTTTGGTTGTAAAGTTATAGCTAATAATAAACTACATAGTATCTTATGGTTTAGAGGTAGATCAAGGAAGGATCTTGCTAGTATAGGAACAGTATGCCTCAAAACCAAATTTGGATTCTTCCAAGGAGTCATTAAACACATTGTCATTCACATATGCTGTGTGGATTTTTCAAAAAACCTGTAGTGAGGTTCCCTTACTGCGGCTCTTAAAAGAGCAGCCAGCCTTTTAAATTGACTTAATAACAGGGAATAGAAGATAAAAGTAGTTTTCACAGTGGATTAAGGTTGTCAGACAACTTCTGGGACCTGTTCTGTCCAACTCTAACAGGTCCCTAATGTGAAAAAGTAAAGTATAGTAGATGTGGCCAAAAAGGTTCACAGGAGGGTAGCAAGTGTAATCAAAGCTATATAATGTTTTGCATTTAAGGAACCAGTGAGTTAAAACTGATACAGGAGCAATGATGCAACATAAAATAATTTGTGAGAGGCTAAGTCATGGAGAGGTAATTATGGAGCAAGTAAGAAATGATAATTAATTTCTTTTATAAGAACTAAGGACTTGAAACTAGAAGCAAGTAGAAAACAAGCAAAAAGAAATGGTTGTTTATTAAATTTGTAGGTAAGTTGTAGAACTTCTGGCCACTTGATATTTTGTGTGATGACAGTGGACACAGGTTCAAGTGGAGACTGAAAACATTCAGAAAAGGGAAATCTGCTGAATTTCTAAATTCACAGAAATCACCTTTGGCTCAGGAAATCCTTGGTCTGCAAACTGCAGTCTGGGAGACTACTGAAGGGGATTATGACTCTATGCAAGTCTTGTTTCTCTGTAGACAAATGTTCTTGAATACAAGATACTGTGATAATGGGGACTTTGGTCTCAGCCCAGTATGTTACCTCCTATACTGACATTTCTTTTCTTGATGAATTGTCCATTTTTGAGGTGATGTTGGAACCATCAGCGATGTCGGAACCGCACTAAGTAGCATTACAGAGCAGCAAGCAGTTTGGCTCTGGATTTCATGGGTAACAGAAATCCCAATACACGTTACCACAGTGGTATTAAGTCTGTGTGTCCTTGAGATAAGCAAGAACATGACATAATTCTTGTGGAGCTTTCATTGCATTCTGATGACATAAGTCCTGTCATAAAGTAATGTATTTAAAATGTATTTTTAAAGTAATATATTTTTTTATTGTCACACAGTACCAAGCAAAGTTAAATATCTGAACTATAGCAGAGACTCTGAATCAATAACTGTTAATTGGCCACCAGCCCCAAATACATTTGATGGATATGTTGTTTCAATAAATAGTAAAGTCTTCAATGAGGAGAAAATGTTACCTTCCAGCGTAAGGTATGAGGATTACATTTAAAAATAATTGACATGAACTCAAAACAGATGTTTCGCTGTATATTAGGAATAAATAGCCTGCGGTGTTACTTATATGGATATGAATTTGATGTTTTAGTTGATATATATTACTATATACCCATGTGAAAAAAAAATATTATTTCAAGAATCGCATTTTTTAACAAATTACAAATCTCATACGATGTGTTTGTGCAAGGAAGAATGAACAAAATACTGCACTGGAGAGAGCACTGGTAGAACCTGTGTGTCATTCTGGATGTTTGATCTCTTAAGACTTTTTAGTACTTGAACTTGCTTTGCACTGTAGTGTGATGCATCCTATTTAAGATTTTATCATACTAAAATAGTTTTTGAATGACAGCATATACACATGTATACACATCATGTGTAAATACTATCCATAATATTATAAAGCATTAAAGTATGAAGATACATGCATTTTTTAAATCCTAAAGAACACAATCTCTTTTTTAAATCTTTGTAGAATGTACAAATTTGAGAATCTTCTGCCAGGCACTGATTTCTTAATCAGTATTGTGACAACCAATGGGTTAAAAAGAAGTCACCCTGCAATCCTCAAGAGCAGCACCTGTAGGTTCAAGATTTATTAATAACTATTTGTTATTTCAGATAATTAGAGTTGTTACATTTTTAAGGTATTGTCTATGAAAAGCTATTCCTTATTAAATCAATGCATCTTGACAAAAGCTGGATTAACATATATATGTCCTTCTCTTCAATCTAAACATCCTTGAAAGTTACTAAGTAAATAAAAGCTTTTAAAATACAAACAAGTTTCCTTTGTAGTTAATAGGATTGTGCCAGTAGCTGAATCAGCAGCAATATGAGGATAATACTACTTTTCCATAAAAATTTACAAACATTGATTTGTTTTATGATTCTATTGCTGATATGTAGAGCTGGATTTAATTTATTTTCTAATCTTCTGAAGTACAAAATGAAATATATTTCTACACTGAAATATAAAATCATGAATTACAGTAGTGTTTTCTGTAGAAGTTAGTTTCCTTCAAATTCATATAGATTATTTTCATATTAAATTTTGCATCCGTTTCTGTCATTACTTCAGATCCTGACCCACCATCAGATTTACAGGTGTTTGGGCTAGAAGAAAATACTGTCTATTTTTCTTGGAAACTACCAAGAGGAGGATTTGATATGTTTCAGGTGAGATAAGAATGGGATGAAACCAATGCAATCCTTTACTTAAAAAAAAAAAAAATTCTCAAATTATCATCCTGTATGTACTGCAAACCCAGCAATTAATAATTGTCTTTCTAATCCACGTAAGTATGGGAGGGAAATACTGCTATGTAAAAAGATACGCTAAATACATACTTCTTATTACTTAATTTTTTTAAAATATAAAATTATGTTTTTAAAAGCTTTCGAAAGCTCTCATACCCTCCCAGCCTTCGACACTGAGTAGCTTAGAGATTTCCTGAGTGCTAGGTTGAAACTGGACATACTAAAAAAAAAACAGTGGCTGTTTTTCCTCAATTTGTTTAACCCTTTTTACTTCACATTTTCATTATGCTTGTTTGAAAGAGTACACTTTAAAAAATTTTAAACCTGATATTATTTAGGTTCCTGTGGTATTAGAAATAACTAGTACTTCCCTATTCACCATACCCATACCTTTCATGATTTTTTATGCTTCAATATTTCAGCTGTATTTTGTGCAACATCCTTATGTGGAAGCTGTTCTTCATCTCTTTTTTATTTTCTTTAGTTTTTCTAAGCATTTGATATCCTTGAGGTTCAGTGCATAACAGAGTTATCAAAAGGTTAATGTTAACAGTGTTTTCTGTTTTGCTTCCTCTTCCTTTCCTAGGCAATAATAACATGCTGTCTACCTTTCTGACTACTGTCAGACTTTTTAAAAAACCTCTCTGTGGAAATTTCAGTTTGAGACTGCTCAATTTGGCTCAAAATTCATAGTTCATTAATAATGATTCTGGTGTGGGAACATCCTCGATCACTGAAACAAATAAATAATTCAGTTAATATTTCTCATATGGAATTGCCTATAGTGAGTGTTCCCTTCGTACTTTGATCAGCTAGTGGCCTCCCCAACAGCCAAATAAGCTTACTGTGTGTTTAAATTATTGTTTTCATTAGTTGTTACTCCATTTACAGTGGCTTTTCAGTCTCTTGGCCTGCTGACCTGTGTTTCTGCTCTGCCTTGCTTCCCTGTGCTCCTTAAGTTAGGTTGCATGAATTAGTTTATAGTTTTCAAGTTTTGACATGATCTCCAGTTTTTAAGGATGTCTTTTCTTCAACTAATTATCTTTACTGTTCAAATGGTTTTTCTATTTCTACAGTCACTCTACAAACTTTTTGAGTTGTGTATTATGTACTAAAGTTACATTTCAGTGTTTTTCATACCATGACACTTTTGTGTGGTCCTCATAAATTCCATTTAATTTGCTTGATAATTTTTAAGTATTTCTCCTTTTCTAATTAAATGTCACTGTGCTGGACTTTTTGATGTTTATCCTTACAAGGAAGCTGAGTGCAATATTTCATGGTTGGTATTACAGAGTGGCTCTTCAGCATCTGTAGTTTGAACCATATCCTTTGCACCGCTTTCAGTTCTCTGGTCAGAAACAATTCACTGTGACATCTAAATACTTTCTCTGTGGATCACATTTCACTATGACATTCAACCAGTCTCCTTTTTGTATCCTGTCTTTTGCAGTCTGTCTTGTATTATGCTTTGCATTTCCCTGTCACTGTATGAGCACGGTCATGCGGTCAAGAAAACTTTGTGATAGTGCACTGTTCTTTAAACACGTCATTTAAATCTATAACAATTTCAAGGTACAGTCTTGTACAGTTAACTTTACTAGGATATTCTTTAGCATGTAGTACTACCATAAGATAAAGTACTTTGCCTTAATGGTCTTATACAGTTTATACCTCAATATTACAGTGTCCAATTCTTTCCCTCTCCCTTCTCCATGACTTCGATTATATCCTTACCTAAAACTTGAAATCTGAGTATTAGCATAATTTCTTGTTATTTCTTTTCTCTTCATTAGAGTAAAGCTGCATTGATCTGCATGAGTAATAGTAACTAGTTAACCTACCACAGTACAGTTTGCTGATGTAGCCTGAAGTATTTTTACAAATTTTAAAATTTAATTCAATTCTCTTGTTAAGGTTTTGAACCAGTTCAGATATACTTTTGTATGCGGTCAAGTTATTTTTACCATCCTGTGGAAAGAAATTGTCATGTGTAATATTGATCTTTATGGCACAGTATTATTGTTCAGCATCTCATAGAGCAAGCACCACACTAGACAGTGTTTTGTCTGAATAAATGAGCTTATCTTTAAATCTTTAATGAGAAAGGCTTCAGTAGACTGGTTGCTTAGTAAGGTGCACCTGCATAAAAAGGATCATTTTACTAATCATTTAAAATTAATTATCTCAGCTCACCAACTTTCTATGCAATATATTGTAGTTTGTAGAGAAAAGAGTGCACAAAAGGTACTTTCCTAACTTTTTTATACTAGGTGTAAATCTTTAATCTATAGCTTTGCTTCTAGCGTTTTGAAGTGCTGTAATTCTAATAAGGTGATGACAGTCTCCAAGATTTAGTATGTATTAACAGATGCTATGCTGGTAAACTATACAGAGGGAATTGGATTGTTCCTCCCCAAATGAATAGCAGCTGAAACAAAGTGCTTTCACGTCACTGCCATGTGTGGAATATCCCTCTTCTGTTGGAGGAAATAACAGGTAGCAGACCAAGACAGGACACACTGATGTAGGCAGTTGCAGACCTTCTTCATCTCTTAGAACTTACTGCCACACCTGAGAAACCCGTGTGTGTGCTGGAGATGTTTGTCTGGAGCCCTCCTCTGCAGGGCAGACCCAGTGTGCGTCTTGCCTTTCAGTAGTGTAGATATGAAACAATCTGAAGTAACAGTTTTCTATGTCCACAGAAAGAACTATGACAGGAATTTGTTTTCTCACCTTAGACTTGTCTGGGTGGTCAGAAGGAATCCTCACAGCCTCTACAAATTAAGTGCCTAAATTTTAATTACTTGTTATTTCCAGCACACTTATTTTCTCCCGTTTCTCAAAACACATGAGTTTTCAAGGTATAACAGCGAGTAGAGTTGAGTGGCTGATTCCTTGGGGCTATTTTCAAAATTTCAGCTCTGAACAGTGTTTGGTTGGTTTCTGGTTGGTTGGTTGGGCTTATTTGGGGTTTTTTTGATAGAAAGGTACAGCAATTTTGGAAGTGTCTCTCTCCATTTCAGAATAAAAAAGTATTTATCTCATACTGTTGATTAATCCTTAGGCTGCACTTCCACCTGTTGGCTATTCTCATTCTTTCTATCTTGCAGTTAATTGTACTGCTCATCAGTATAGCTGTGTGGCTGGGCAGAGGACATTTTATTATCCTTCCTCCAAGATCAAAACAATGTCACTTGTGAGGCATGACTTAGCTTCACTTCCTCCATTTACTTTTGAAGATTAAAGTCACTGCTTTCACCACTAGGCTATTAAGGAATCTTAGAGTAAGCAGTGGATCAACCTTGTGGAACGTAATATAAAACTTAAGCCAAATTCTTTATTTTTTGTCTTTGAAATGTTGGGGATATTGTAAATATTTTTATATAAATGAGTAGTTTGAATCTCTGAACATTAGTTTTATGAAGTGAATAGGCTGATACAAAAAATTACTTTTTTTCCATAGCTTTCATATTGTTTGCTGAATAACAAAAAGCTGCATACCAGAACAGTTTATGACAACAGAGCTGTAGTGAAAAATCTGGCCCCTGGGACAGAATACTTATTTCAGTTAAGGACATTTAGAGGCTTGGATTCCTCTGTGGCTGTGGAAAGAAAAGTCATCACAAGTAAGGAAATACCTTAAAACTTGTCTTTTTTTTTTTCTTTTTGAAAAACAATAAATGTTCAGAGACATTTAAATCATTGCATGTGAGTGACTGAAAAAGATCACACAGTTCAAAATGAAAATTTAACTTGAGGAAGCAAGTTCTGCTTCCACTTGTAATAGTTGTTTAAACAGGAGTCTTGAATGTAACTCACTGGTTTGAAGTTGAGGAGTCTAGACATAGTTGCAGATACCTGTTTGAAAAAAAGAAGGGGGCTCACAAAATTCTTCTAGCTCTAGGAAAAATAAGATCTTGCCAGAATAGCATCCTATACTTTAAGAATTGCCTTGCATTTTATTTACAATTGTTTCTGTACCTCTTAAATCCTTGCATGCCCATAGTTTTAAGACTGGAGGATTGTTCCTGTGCAAGGCCACAGAATGCTTAAAAGAGTAAGAGGGATTTCTAATGCTCCTGTAATACAGCATAAAAAGAGGAGAAATTGTTTGTGGTAGAGATTTGAAGGAATAGATTTATATCAGATTCTGAACTGCCAAAGCAGATAAGGAACACCTAAGTGTAATCAGAAAATAAATCAGCTCCCAGATTTATATACATCCACGTCATAGACCTCCTCCCTTCTTTGATGGATTTTCTGTGGCTTGTTTGGACTCTAACTCCTTCACTCAGTTAATAGTCAAGGAGGCTCTGCACTTAGTTATTCAAAGATAAGTGAACCTCTGAAAAAAAAGATCTAGTCCTACAGATTCTTATTAATGAAAAGTGCAGCAGCAGAATAATCATCATCATAGTCCCAAAGGTGCTTTTTATCCTCAAAAAATATGGATGAGTCACGTGTATGGCTAGGTTATGGAGAGGTTACTCTATTATCTTAATAGCAAACCTTCAGGATTTTTTTTCATTCTGAATAATCCAGCTCTTAATGGGATTATGCTAATTAGTATTTTTCAGAAAGCTTCAAGCAAGATAAATCAGTAATCTGTAAGATTAATTTTTAGGAGGACTGGAAACATTTTTCTTTTCTAACTGCAACTGTGCTGCACAGATTAATGGAGGTGCTATCTGTAAATAATTATTTGTGATTTTAGGAATCTTAATATAACCAAAAGGAAAAAAGTGAGACTATGTGATATCCTGTATCCCTAAGTGAATAGTTTTCTAAAATTATGTTACAAAGTGTCCTATTATCATTTTGTTTCACCAGTGAGCACTGTTACTGTTCTTACAGAAAATCTGATATATCTGGAATTCTCTTCCATAAATTATGTAGTGTACACAAGAGATACATCGCCAGGTTTTACCCTGTGCAGTGTAATGGCACTGTTTACTATATATTCATACAAACATACTTCTAAAATTTATATGAATATTTCATGATGCTGTGAACCCTCAAATCATTTAAATAAAAAACATTTATTTTTAAAAGATGGCATTTTTCTTATATTTTGATGACTTTGCATTAAATCTTTCTTTTTTAATCTGACTAATTTTTACTGTAGAACCAGCTGGGATATGCGGTCTGGCATTAAAAATGGTAAATACTTCCTCTGCAACTTTAATGTGGCATCCAACCAAGACTAACTTCACTTCTTATAAAGCATCTTTATCAAACAACACCTTTATAAGCAAGTTAAGTATTCCAGGAGCTCTGACTGACTTCAGTGTTACAGACCTGACCGCAGGGGGCATTTATAATTTCACACTGCAAAGACTAAGAGGAAATATTGAAGGAGCTTCTGCTTTCATTGAAATTGTAGCAGGTCTGTATGGTTTCTTGCTTTCTCTCCTTGCTGGTGAATGGTAGCTGTTAATAACTGCACTTTTAGCTTTGTATATCTCACTTCGTAGAATAACATTGGAATTTCAAGAGATTTTGGATGTAACAGTTTGCTGTGGTTTTGGACGTGCATTACTTACTTATGCCCTCTTCTACCTGCATCTAGTGGTACGCTACCAGAAACATAATTTATTTAGGTGTCCTGCATTTTTTGAACCTTTTAAAATATTTTTATTATTTTAAGATCTTAACCTGAAGTAGTGAAGAGTTATGCACAAGCTGAATTTTAACTTACCTGTAGGTTTTTTGCAGTGAATAAAGTTAAACAGGTTTACAAATTTTTGTAGAGTTAAGGCTTTAGACTGTAAACTACATAATTCAAGGACTGCCTCTTATTAGATTTGTGATTAAAACTTAGTGGGGTAAAATCTCAATCTTGACACACGTCTGCAGTTGACCGTAATGTAATAATGTAAAATACAGATGAAATTTAAAGAGCAGAAAAATGCACCAGAACTACTTCAATCAATTTCTTCTACTACTTTCCTATACTACTTTTTATAGGGGTTTTTGTGGCAATGACATGGTGGTATAAGGTTGGAATTTGTCATTGATTGACTACTTTGACCAAATGTCGTGACATTTGTATGTCTGCTTTTGGGATCAGTGCTTGACAAACTGTTGGTGCTTCTGCCTTAGTCAGAGGGACTGAAGCAAGAGGTCAAAGAGAGCCTTAAAATAAAGTGATGTAGGGGTGAAAATCCTTTTTTTTTTTTTTTTTTGTGGTAATATCTTGATGCTAAAAGTAACAAGAAAATATCTTGTATGTCTTTTAAACTAGGATTACAATACTAATTTAATTGCAATTAATACTTTTTTCTGATGCAAGGAGATTTAAGTCAGTTTGGTTGACCTAACTGTGCTTCCTTTTACTTAAATGTATTCACATTATGTTGCAGTGCTGAGCCTGCTGGTTTATAATGGTTAATTTTTTGAAAAATTAACATGTTGTTGTATTTTGCAATCCATATTCACTAATGTATCTACTCAACCTCAACTAATTTTAAGTCCACTGACTCCACATATAAATTGCAGACATTAAGTAGTGTTTTTGTAGGTAAAATTGTGAAATTTACAGCAAATTGTTCTGGTTATTCTTTACACATATACACTGGTTATATAATTTATACAAATATGCTGACCACTTCTGGTAAGAAGTGTGTGTGTGCGTGCACCTGAAACAGAGAGGAGGACTGTAGAAGAGCAGGTGCAATGAGGTTCAAGTGAACCACATTCACATATACATTCCCTGGTGCTGTGGTTAAATCTGTAGAAGGGCAGAACTGAGGCTTTTTTTCAGCACCAGTGAGAAGGGGAATTGTCAGTCATGGAATAATAGTAGAAAAAACATTAGCCTCATGGAAGTAAATTTCTCTTTCCATGAGGTCATTTTTATGCTCTCTTCTACTTCTGAGTCAGAAGTAATTCAACTGAGGAAAAGAGATACTTTAAATATTGTGATAACTGTACACTCCGAGGTTAATCATGAGTCTGTATTAAAAAAACCCAAAACTGCTATAAGCATAAAATCCAGCTTTAAAGGAAGTGCAGCTCCATGGAAAAGAAATGACCGATTATAGCAGTAGGACTTAAAATTTATAAAGGTGTACTAAAATGAAGAAATTATGCTCTCAGTTACACTCACACACCTCTGCATATCTTATTTTTTTTTTTGTTCTGTTAGTATTAAAATAAAGCAACAAGTTAAAAATTGTATATATAAGAAAAATACAGACAATATAAAATCTAAAGGTAGTATTTGGCTATAGTAATATTTCAGACAATTTGATGGCAAAACTAGAGTAATCTGTTTGAAATAATTCCGCAACTTTGTATAGTCAGTGTGAAGGGTTAATGAAAGATATATAATCTAAGCAGATTTACAGAAAATAAGAAAGGAGTGGAGCTCTTTCAGGATGGAAGTGCTGTGATATTCAGACTGCACAGTATGATATTAATGTATAAATGGTACTAGAAGACAGTCGGAATTCTGAAGAACTATGTTAGTAAGGCAGACCAAGGACTGAGTGCAAGGGTAGTGGCAAATCTGAAATAGCTGACTGGGCTTGCTCTGGAACATAAGCATAGGGTCAGCTGTTGGCTGTGCGTACTTTCCAAAATAGAAAAGAGGCAGATGCACAAGGCTATTGATTGCACAGGTGGATAAATTATACAAAATTATATGTAGATAATGTTTTAATGACCTATTGAAGAAGCTAAAATCTGATTCATTATTAGGCTTAGAGTGGATGATATAGATTTAAAGGCACATTTAAAAGCAGAAGAAAGTGAGATGCTGTGACTGGAGTAGGTGGAAACTTAGCTTTAATAAAAGATGTAAATCATCAAAATTTTGGGGACTTAACTCTTCATGGAATTACTGGGATTCCAAATACATGAAAAATATAAAAGAGTTAATAACCCTGTAGCTAGCAACAGAACAAGCACCAGATATATCTTAAAATTTCAACAGTAGCACTAGTTATGACAGTAGTAGTGCTAAATTTAAGGTTGAGGACAGTAGAAACATCAGGACTGCATGGAGATTCTTTGTTAACTGAACACTGGGCAGAGATACTTGAGCTTGCTCTATGCGAATGAGGATGACTGCACAGCATAGCTGGGAGATTATCAACCAAGTCTCAGAGGTAGTGTAACAACTGTAGTATAATATGCTGCTGTATCCAGGCTAATTAGCAATTATCCTTCATGTAGCTAGTAAACTGTTCTTAAATGCTTTTATATTCGGTTATAACTACTAATATATTTGTAAAGGGGGTTATTTAAGTTAATGTCTTTTACTTCACAATTCTATTTCAGAACCTGCAAAGCCAGAAGAACTTAAATTCTTCAATGTTTCATCATATTCTTTTTCACTGTATTGGAGACTACCGTATGGACATGTAGACAGATTTCATGTGGATCTTATTCCTGATCATGCTTCTGTTGTTATCCTAGATCTTGGAGTTAGGGAGTATCAAGTATGTGCTTTTATTACAGGACTTGCATGGCCAGCTTCTCCTTATGCACTGTGCTGATGAGGAATTCAAACTTGCCTCTCTAGCTATTTAATGCAAATACGAATACGAAAGTGTTAATGAAAAATTGTTGAGAGCAAATTTCAGCATCCAGAGTTTGTTACCTAACAACAGGTAGTGAATTTACTTTTTTTTGAGTCTGCTAGAAGGATACAGCCAGTCATCCAAGGGTTCATGAATAGTTTAACAAAGGAAGGGCAGAGCTATTGAGTAATACAGACTCATTAATTGTGTACTTGCCAGGAAGATCCGTGCTTAAATCATTAATGCAGGCAACATTTCACTGCTAAGCCATCAAAAACAAATAGGAGCACTTTTTGACTCTGCTGTCTGGAAAATATAACAATATTAACAGAAATAATGGTTGTTATGGTTGTCTTGCTTTTGTTTTTTATTGGAACTGCAAAGATACAGGTATTTTATATAAATAAATACTTGCTAAAATGTTGTTAATTATGTTTATTTCAAAAGATGGGCTAGCTTAAAGGTAAAAAGTCCTGAGTTTTTCAGGCTGCTTTTGTGATTCTGTGATAAAATTAATAGTTACTTTTGTTGTTCTTTAATAATGAATGTTACACAATTCTTATAGAGGGCAGTTAAATAAGATGGCAAAATACTGTACTCTAGCTAACAGATATAAATTATTATTTTTACTGATGTAAATACTGTTGTATTTCTAAAAGGCTATTAACAGATCACTTTCAGTAATAGAGTGCTTAAACTTATTGGTTTGGGTTTTTTTGGTTTTTTCATTGTCATGATTCTTGGTAAAAGACTTAAATAAATTCTATGTCCTATTTCAGGCTGATTTTTCTAATACTATTCCTGGAACAACATACAATGTTACAGTTTCTGCAGTTTCTTCTTCACTCTACAGTTCACCTGCAAGTAGAACAGTGACAACAAACGTGACAAGTGAGTTAACAATAACTGATGAAATTTTGTTGATTTTTTTAAACTATGTTTTTTGCTATTTATCATAGTAGTATCTGAGAAATGGTAATCAGTTTTGAACAGTCATTACAATTTTTCATCTTCCTTAACCATAAAAAAATGCAGGCAATCTGGGGTGTTCTGTGATAGCATGGGAGTTTCTCTATCAGATATTCTTAAGAAGCAGCCCTGGATGAGAGTTGTAGTTGTATTCATCCATTAGGTTAGCTATTTAAACCCCCCCAAAAACCCCCCCCCCAAAAAACCCATAAAGGAGAACAATTTATAAGCTTTTGAAAAATTGGCTATTTTATCATGTAGTAATATCCATACCCCTGTTTATATGTATATATTGGTAGATTTCAGACACATTTAAAAATAAATATAGCCATATCAGATGTATTTTGTAAGAGTGTGAAGTTTGGTTTTAAATGGTTTTAGGGAAAGGAACTGAAATTAAGCATGCTAGAATATCTCAAGTATTAAATTGGCATTAAACTCTATATTGTTCATTAAGGTCTTAAGCATTAAATTTTTTACATTCTTATAGAAGAATATTCCTGGTGTTCCAAAATTCATTTAATCGTTTTTGTAACAGGACTCTAACTAGAAAAAAAAACCCCTTTTTATTCAACAGTATATTAGTTTTCAGTAGTTTTACTAGTCTGTGTTGGCAGATGATTTAATTTCTCTAGAGTAGCTGTGAAGATGTCTCCATTATCCGGAAACTTAATTCAAAAGAGTTTTATATGGGTGTATGTGTGCATATATATAAAACAGTGTTGTGGTTTTGGTTTTTTTGTTTGGTTTTTTTTAGATCCTGGGCCCCCTGTGTTCCTTGCAGGTGAAAGGGTAGGCTCTGCTGGGATTCTGCTCTCATGGAATACACCATTGCATCCAAATGGGAGAATTCTCTCCTATATTGTTAAATATAAAGAGGTCTGCCCATGGATGCAAACAGCTTATACACAGGTCACAACAAAGCCAGATAGTTTGGAAGTTCTTCTTACCAGTCTTAACCCTGGAACAACTTATGAAATTACGGTAAAAGCCTTATGAATGCCTTTTTGTATTTTGAATTCTGATTTATAGTAAATTGTGTGAGTTTATGGCAGGTCCATATAGTGTTTTCTGAATGACTTTGCTAATTATTGTTGCCATATAACAAAATACATTAGCCAGGTATTTGTTTACAGTAATGGTTTTTAAATCTACTTTAAATTATTTCCAACCAAATTTCTAATAAAATGTAGTTTCTTCTATTGATATTTTTATTGACATATGACATTATGTGGCAAAAAGTAAAATGCAAAGGGTAGAATTTTCAAAAACATCCAAATCGTTCTTCATCTTCGAGATTTAATCTTTCAAATCACTGATGCACTTTGGATAATACACTTAGATTTCTAAATCATCTCAGCTAGATCCAGAAAAATATGTATGTACATAGTTCTTTATTGATTTTAAACTTAATTAGTTTAAGGAGTTTTCTTGCCTGACAATCTATTTAGAAGTAGCTTGTTAACACCTTAACCTATTTTCCTAAGCCTGGGAATTTTACCTAGAAATAAAAAATGTTGTACTTTTCCATTCCCTTTCCAGAGATTTTATTGTCTAGATATTCACAGTTAATATCTACTGCCAAAATCAGTATATACTTTCATGACTTCTGTATGTGGAATTTGTTTACATTGAGATTAGGCAGTCCTGATACATCTCTGAACCCTTCAACAATAAATTACTTCAGGTGGACAGAAATGAATTGCTATCCTCTTGGTAATATTTGCCAAGCAGTTCTTTGCCTGACTTACTCTTTCATAAGAACCTTGGAAAGTTGCTTCTTTTCAATATCAAGAATGAAATTAAATTATGTGTTTTATTTGCTTCATTCTGTATAACGTAATTTCATATAGTGCAAAGCTGTAAAAAATACTGAAGTTGAACAGACTAGGAATAGGGCTGTGCAGTGATTCTTTATAAAGGTGGTGTGTGTGTGATAATGTAAGTAATAATGTAATTATGCTTGCCATTGTGGGAAAGTTGCTCACTGTGAATCCAGTTGTAATGACCATGCTGATAAGAGCCAGTATCCACAGCTGCAGAAATGTTTATCCTTTGATCTCCTGCCTCCAGTCATCTGTTAAAAAAACCCCGAAACCAAATCAAAAACACACACCCCAAAAAGTTCAGCTGCTATTTGAGAAAAGTATTATCAGTTATGCTCTAAGCAGATTAATCTCCTCAAACAAATGAAGTTATTAAGATAATTTAGTTTACAATTCTGAGTACCTCAGTAGCACTTTTGTGGAGTTCACTATTAAAGGTTTCACAAATTCCATTATTTGCTTCATATATGAATCTTCACTGAGAAAACTGTAGGACATTTTAAAGCATTTGTATTACTTAGCAATAATTTGCCCTTTGTTGATATGCATGGAAGGCAATCCTTCCCATTGCTGGTGCCTGAAACATTGATGTTAGAGCAGAATTTGACTCGGGAAAGTGACTTGTGACCCAACAACCTCTGTCTAGCAGGGATCACATGTCTTTTCTCATGAGTGAATAAAAGTCTGTTGTCAAGCTAAGGGTTGTTCCATTACCTACTGCTTTGGTGGGTGCCCTCCCTGCCTGACCCACAAGCAACCTCATGGATTCAATAATGACTCAGGTGGAAACATTTTTTCTACCTCACAGATGTGGCCAAAGAGAAACATTACATATTTTCCTTCTCTTGAGCAATTTCTTGTGGTTCTTTGATTAATTTTTTTGTCATTTAAAAGTAGCTCTTGATTTTTGCACATGTGAATGTTCTTTATTGCTTTAGGGTGGCTGGGTTGGTCCTGTTGTGACATTCTGTCTGGTAAATACTGTGTTAATACAGTTCTGAGTTTCTTTACATCTAATGAAAACAAATTTTAAAGAAACAACAGTTAGAAGTTATAATTTGTTAAATGTTGGAGAGCTATGGATAAATTTGACCATCTGATAATTTCGTGAAAATATGCACTCGAGATTATTTCTAAATTTAAATAATTAGTAACAACATACTTCAAAGCATAAAAATTAATACTCCTCCCAAATGTGAACTGCAGCTACTTGAACTTTGGATAGTACTTTATCTGCTTAGTAAACTTGTCCTTTTTAAATGTTTCCAAGCTTTTTTCTACAATACCTTTTTGTGATTTCTAGAAGCTAACAGTACATTGTGTAAGCATTTGTTTTCAAAGCTAATTGGTATGAGTAGTTGACATCTTTACCATGCAAATTTTTGCATGCTTATGTCATAGTAAGTTTGAGTTCTTTTGAAACTGCACATATGAAATGGGAGTTTCCATGTCTGTCTTAATGCTAGTTTTTATTTCTGAACCCTTTCTACAGTACCTATTTTGATATGAGATAAAAAATCAGTGTTCAGGTGAGGACATACCTTTGGATTTATATAATGTAATTTTAATATTGTCAGAATTTTCTAATTGCCTGTCAACCCCCCGTCAACCCTGTGTGTTAGGGGGTGTTTTGATTGTATAGAGCTTGAAGTTTGTGATGTGAGGTCGAGTGCTTATGGGTAAGAGTGAAGGGGAAGGCCAACAAGGCGGATATCCTGTTGGGAGTCTGTTATAGACCACCCAACCAGAATGTCGAGGCAGATGAAGCATTCTATAAACAGCTGGTAAAAGTTTCACAATCGCTAGCCCTTGTTCTTGTGGGGGACTTCAACTTACCAAACGTCTTCTGGAAGTACAACACAGCAGAGGGAAACAGTCTAGGAGGTTCCTCGAGTGTGTGGAAGATAACTTCCTGACACAGCTGGTAAGTTAGCCCACCATGGGTGGTGCCTCACTTGACCTGCTGTTTACCAACAGAGAAGGACTAGTGGCAGATGTGGTGGTCAGAAACCGTCTTGGGCTAAGTGACCATGAAATGGTAAAGTTCTGGATTGTTGGTGAAGTAAGGAGGGGGATTAGCAAGACCACTACCGTGGACTTACTGAGGGCAAAGTTTGGCCTGTTCAGAACAGTGGTTGAGAGAGTCCCTTGGGAGACAGTCCTGAAAGGCAAAGGGGTCCAGGAAGCCTGGACATTCTTCAAGAAGGAAGTCTTAAAGGCTCAGGAGCAGACTGTCCCCATGCACTGCAAGATGAACCGTCAGGGAAGATGACTGGCCTGGCTGAACAGGGAGCTCTTGCTGGAACTCAGGAAAAAAATGAGAGTTTGCCATCTCTGGAAGAAGGGACAGGCAACTCAGGAAGAGTACAGGGATCTCGTTAGGTTATGCAGAGAGAAAATTAGAAAGGCAAAAAGCCCAGCTAGAACTTAATCTGGCCACTGCTGTTAGAGATAATAAAAAGTGTTTTTACAAATGCATGAACAACGAAAAGAGAGGCAAGGAGAGTCTCCATCCTTCATTGGATTCAGAGGGCAGCATTGCCACCAAGCATGAGGAAAAGGCTGGGGTACT
>NW_010298848.1:2030-11446 GCF_000700745.2 Antrostomus carolinensis | reverse complement strand
CACCATCCCCCCCCACCTGCCCCCGGAATGGTGCCCTAACTGCCTGTAAACATCCAGTGCGCACGTTAGCGAAACCAGCGTGTTTTCAGCCAAAGAGGTCACGTTATTGCTATTCAGAAGCCTGAGCATGTTTGCTCGGTCCATTGCTCGGCAACCAGTTGACAAGCAGTGTAAGGATATTAGCCCTTGCAAAAAGGCTACACTTTACACTAGGAATAAAAGTCTCCTTCGTTGTGATCTTGTGCAAAGCTGGTTTTAGGAGAACTACCTGTGTTTACCTGTTTGCCTACACCTGTTCTGTGAACAGGCTGTCCTCTCTCCTTTAACGGTTCAAGGTCAAATCTTCAGCTATGAGAGATCTCACCTTGTTTATACTTTTTTCCCCTGAAGCCAGGAGCAGAACAGCTTTCCTCTCTGTGCCCTTGCAAATAGAGATGATATCGGTGCCGATGTAGAGCCACTCCTCCCTGACAATTTGTGTACCTTATCTTTTTACTTGGGATGGAAGCTGACATTTGTCTGTCCACTCGCCTTTCCTTTTACTGGACTGCTGCTGCATAAGCCTCTGTGTGTTACACGGACCTCACCCAACCAAGCTGCTGCTTCTGTTTATGGGCAAGTTGTGGGATCTGCAGGGGCAGGTGCTCCTTAGCTGAACACATCTTTATGCAAGAAAGCTCATACTGCACTGATTGCAGGCTCATGTGATTTTGAGAAGAGAAATGGATGTGGTCTAATGCTCTTTTCAAAGACATTTTAATGATTTTTCCAAAAGATATTTTTGTGAAACTTCATTTGGCTACCACTGAAAATCTGATATAGAACACTACACATTTTTAAGTCTCTGATAAGCTATTTTTTTCTGCCTGAAAAATCTGGTTTCAAGGTTAATCTGGGATTGTTCTTGAAGCAGAATAGAAGTGGTTCTAAAGAGAGTTTTAGTGGCTAATAGTGCTTTATGGTATCATCCTTAATGATGCAGTGTGTTCCTCTGCTTATGGTAGTGCTGCTGGACTAATGTGGCATGTGAAGTCAAGTGCTTTGATTCTATTTTGTCCACGTCCTATTCAGATAGGACTTAAGTAACCAGGAAAGACCCTCCTCCCTATGTGGTACTGAAAAATTGTATTTCTTCTTCTTATTTTGCTTTTTGCATTTGCATGTCTCATTGTGTCTCAGCAATAACATTTGTGCAAGTGGAAGGCACAGCACATCCCTCAGATATTAGTAATAAACTAGATTGAAGCATTCTGACAGTTAATTAACAACCAAGGGTAGAATCAGAAGCTTGAACTTTGATTGACATCTACTGGGCTCTTGAGTGAGCTGCACTGCAGGAATTCTACTTATAGTAGCACATAACAAGGTTTGCATTGCTATTCAGGTTTCAATCTAATTAGAATTGGCATACAGTGTCTGAGCTGCTGCACAAACCAGCTAAAATGAAAAACGTTAGCAAGTCTCTGCATTTGAATGCAGGTTTCGTTATTACATTTGAGTGCTTCCTGTCAGGGATTCTTATGTGTGCCCACATTGGCTGCTCACCAGAGATTTCAGTGCAAGCCACTGAGAAGAAACAGAAGGCGTTTTTAGGACATATTTGCATGCACTTTCAGAGAATCTGACATACAGATGATAACATCAAAATGCTTTGTCTTATATTCTTCTTCACTCAGTCACTATTTATCACTAGAAGCAGAATAGGTGTTGAAGATAAGGACTTTCTGTTTTGCAAACACAATCAAGAGATTTCTTTACTACTGCCCAGCAATTAAATTCCTGCAGCTTCTTTGCACAGCTAGTGCAAGAGATAGGACTTCTTAATGGAGAGTGTATGTTGACTGTAGAGTAAATACCTGTTTCTTCCTCGCTAGTGCAAGAGATAGGACTTCTTAATGGAGAATGTATGTTGACTGTAAATACCTGTTTCTTCCTCATTTGAAAACATCACATTAAAAACAGTGTTTAAAAATAGAAAACTATAAAAATATAAAACTAGATAAAACTAATAATTAAAGAAGGAAAGATATTTTTAGGATGCATGGAGGTCTCTGGTTCCTGACGTGATTATTCCACACTAACCCGTTGCAGCAGTTAATGACTGGAATAAGACCATAAGGGATTAGTAAGTAATGTGCAACTTCATACATTTAACTCCATTTATCAGGTAAAGAATGGGAATGGTTTTCATTTAAGTTATTTATTCACATGGGTCAGAACTTTTCTAATGAAATAGTTTCCCTTAGGGAACATGTGTTCATCAAAATCAAAATGTATGGCAGAGATCACTTGCTTTGATCAAAGACTGAATGCAGAACAAGCAGCCTTCTGGTGTCCCACCAACTGGGCTGCTGGGCCCCTTTACAGCCCTGCCCAGAGCCATCAGGAGCTGAGATCCTGAGCACCCAAAACCTGCCAGCACCCAACTGGAAAGTCCTCAGCACTGCTGACTTCCAAGGCTAAGAGGCCATGCAGGACATCAGTGAGAGATTTCAGAAATTTTATTTATTCACACAATTTGGTGATACCCGTTTTTCTTTCCAACTCAGAATGAAAACAAATTTAAGTGACAGAGAGTTACTCTTTTCTGGATAGCTCTGCTATTTATTATGTATTTTACTGTAACTGCTAGTTATGCTGAGGTCTATACAGAATACAGAACCCAGTTGTGGTCCTTTCCTCGAAGAGTTCATAGTCTGACTTATAGAGCTCAACAGGTTTAATTTGATTTTTACTCATTGTAGTTTGATTTTTTAGGGCTGGAGAATAAAATGTTTGTGCCTAGTTCTAACACCAGAGTCTTAGTCAATGCCCATCAATAGGCAACTGTCTCAAATGCTGCTCTTTTATAATTTTAAAAGTATCTGGTGAATACTGAGGTCTGTGCATACATGCATGTGTTGGTAGGATTGGATGAGTCATGTATTCTCTAAAATGGTGCCATGATCTTCATGAATCCTATTTGATTGCCATAGATGAACTGTATTTCATTTAATAATGTTTTAAGTTATTACATTTAATTTTGTCCAGATTACTTGGGGAATCTGGCACTGAAAGGGCTTTACTTTTGTAATATCAGCATGAGAGTCACCATTATCCGTTGGATTAATAACAACTAGAGTCGCTTTATAATTTTGAAAAAGATATCACATAGGAAATTATACAATATTTATACATTTCATCTACCTAAGATACAGAATGTATGAGCTCCGTTTATGTAAGAGTTCAAGTATCAACTGAAGTACATTGGTGTTTGCATAATGTGGGGATTACTGGCGATAAAAGTCATGCACATCCTTGTGATATATAAAAAAGTGGAAAAGCATTAAAATATGAAGCTGATTTGAAACTATGACCCTTTCTTTCTAGATTCTTATATCCAGATGTGTAGCTAGTTCCACTCTGTTTGCTTTCTGTCCAGAGAGTCCGGAGGGGGACAACTCTACTTTCCTTTACCATTCTTTTATGTCAAAAGACAACTCTGCCTAATGTGAATAGTGCAGTCCTACTGAATGCAACTCTGAAAAAGGGCAGTGCCCGAGACTGATGGCAGGTGACCTGCAGGAGATGATTGAAGTCCTGAATGATTTTGGTTTTGTTTCATTTTCCTTTCAAGATGTACTCCTGATAAACATGTGAAACTTACCCCATTTAATTTTATCCATTCCCAAAACTGTTGGAGGCATAGTTATGAAGACCAACTCTGCTGTTTAGACCCAAAAGAGATGCAACCTTGATGGTGGCAGGATATGCTGTCTAGTATTAATTTTATATTGAGAATGATGTTTGGAAAGAATAATTTATCTATGGAAGAAAGAATATTGAGCAACTGCAGAACTCCAAGACCACTAAAACCAGTAGAGCCCCATCTGCCAGGAGCTGAAGAGAGACTAACACATCTTTCCCTTAGGTCAGTGAAGTACTCTTCAGACAGAAGTGTCTTTGGGGCACTATGAAATAAAAGGAAAGCTTCCTGCTTTAAATCGTAATTTAAAAAAAGAAATGGAAGGTTTTGGAGTGCTTCTTTGTTTTTAAACCATTGTTTACTTCCTGTGTTGCATGTCACATGAAACCTTTTTTATTTTTTTGGACATTAGCAGCTGATGTACTTACTGTACTTTTCACAAGTGAACTTTGTCAGAGAAGAGCTAGAATAGACTGTTCCCCAGGGGAAGGAGAGCCAGGAGCTGAGGGCAGCAGCAAGATTGACAGGGCAGTGTACTCACCAACACAGTCCTACAGTGCCTGAGTGCGTAGTAGTTCTTCTGATGTTTCCAAGGTTCAGTCATCTCACAGCAATCACCAGACAAATCCATAGTGATGAAGCAGGTCTGAGGTTAAACCAGAAAGTCAAAGTCAGTGGGTGAGTATTACAATAAAAATCAGCAAGGCACATGCATACTTGCAACATGGTCTTTGGCTGATCTACGTGTGAGAACCTGATCTTAAAAGCAGCTCCCAGGCAAAGAGGTGACCCCCTAAAAGAAGTGTCTTTCTCGGAAAACTCTGATCCCAGCTTACATGCTGCCTCATACCAGAGCTGGTTCCCAGCCCAGGCAGCTGGCAGGGGGCAGAAGTTGCAGAGCCAAGGGGGTGCACTCAGCCCTGACAGAACTGTGCTCTGTCTCTTATGGTTCTCAGTGCCATAAGACTGCAAGGATTTTAGCCCAGTTTGGGGAATATTATATTGACAATGTGGTTTCATGATACAGATTCAGAAGTTGTATACGATGCAAGATATTTGCCGTAGCATTTCAATACCATACTGAATTGTATTTTCTTTGTGTAGTCTAAAGAAATGGCATTCTTCCATCTATGTTAGACATGGACATGGAAGGGTTTTTCCTAGTGCAACTCAATTTTACATTAACTGGCAGATGCATTTTGAAGCATACGGTTTCAACATTGCACAGCATTTCAGCTGTGGAGCGTACCTTGATTTTAATGAGTCATGCAGGTTTAAATTGAATCATAGTGAAGTGTGAAATCTTTTTATTGTAGTGTCATGTGCAGTATGACAGCTGTATTTATTGTCCTTCCACCTCTAGCATGAAGTGTGCATAAGGATTTTGTAGGCTTTTTATTGTTACTATGGATAGAAAAATAAGTAAAGAAAAATCAAATGTGATTATGAAATAACTGGTCATTCACTATAGCCAGTTCTGCAGGGATGACCAGGGTTGCCAATAATACTTATAATGATTTGTGTGTGTATGTGTGTGTGTGTGTCGTGGGACAATTTAAAGCCAATCTGTCTGTGTTAATCAGTACAGTTGGCTCAGGAAACTGTGTGATGGTACCTTTCACTTTCTCCAGAGCTGCGCAGATCTGGCGTTTCTGGCAGTCTGTTTTCATAGCATACCTGATCTTCTGGCAATAACTCCCATTTCCAGAAGATTGTTAATTGTCAAAGATTATGTCATGTGACTGAGTTAGAAAATTAATCCTGTGCCAATTAGGTGGTTGTGCTATTACTCCCTATTGTAATCTGTAGAGATAAGCTTCCAGCAAACAGAACTTAGTTCTTGTATTTTTCTCTAGTGCCATAATAATGAGGCAGTACAGAAAATACAGAAATGGTTTGGAGAACATGAGTAGCCCACGACCCCCAATTCATAAGTCCATTTAAAAGCCTGAGCACTTGGTAGCTCGAAAACATCTCAGAAAATCCATTGCTGCGAGCAAGCTAGTTACTGTATATCTTTTATTCACGTAGACTCTCAAAACTGTCTTGTGGGACAGAGTTCCCCATTAGTAGATTTCAGTGAAGCTGATATTCAACAAAATGCTTCAAGATTTTGTATGTTCAGTGTTATGCAGCTACATTTCTTAGAGTTTCAGTATTTTTCTTAGAGTTTTACTAGAAAAAAGTGATGCAACCTACACATATATACTTGTTTATGTATGATACATAGGGAGCATGACCTAACCACCTAGTCCTTTTGTCATGCTTCCATGCTTTTGTTCTAATTTGTTGATATATCTAGTGTGTCCTGTTGATGAAGAGCTATCATCTCACTGGCAGGCTGTGTAATTCCTTTTGTGTGTGCAGCCCAGAATATTGTCCCTCTTTTCAGCTGTCACATCACATATTCAAGGACAGTTCTTATCTGCTGGCCATTATTGCCAGCTGTAGGAATTTTTTTCAATATTTTATTTATTTATAATAAATATTGTATTAAAGTGTCTTTTTTTTGTTCACTTTTTCTGTTACTTCTTCAACATAAACCTGGTTTTATGTTGGACACCTTTTTTCAGATAAGTTTAGTTATGTAAGAAATGAAGTAATGTGTGAGTTTAGAGCTTAATATTGGGTAAGAGATGGACAGCCTAGGAAGTAGATATCATCTTCCTATTCACAGAAGAGATCACTTTTTTTTTAGATCTTTTGTTCTCACTGCTGGTTTCAAAAACCCCTAATGAAATATACTCTGCAATTTAGTTAAAGTGCTTCTCACCCCTTAATCAAGATCATCAATAAAGTTATTGAAAGACTCATGGAAAGTCTTCCTACAACACATACAATAAGCTTAGTCTTAGGCACCTAATTTTTAGACTCTTAAGTTAAAGCAGAAGAATCCTCAATCGGGAATCTTTCATAATGAAAGTAGTTTCAATGACAGCATTTTTCTTTCCAACAGTATGCATTGATTCAGTGTTTCTGCAGAGGCTATAGCTCTCCAGAATCTCATTTGGTACCCTATCTGCCTAGCCTTCCTTTCAACATGACTGTTGCTTGTCATTCCACCACCCAGACCTTGATTCACAGTAGGCAGTGGCATCACCAGAAGAGGCCAAAGGGAAGAATGCCATATAAAGAACCAATTCATTGCCAGGTGGAAACAATTTTTGTGGGGGTTGGAGGTAGAGAATAAACAATGCGTAACTCAAATCTATTTAAAACATTTTTTTATCACAGTTGTGTTGTAAAATATTGTGAAGGTGTCAAGCTCTTCAGTAGCTTTCTGCCTCAGGCATTTGGAGATGTTGATTACCAGTGCTTATAAGCACAGCATTAGTTCCAAATGACTAAAAAGATATTTTAGTCAAACAATTGTATTACTGAATTACCAAAACAAAATAAAATAATTGAAGTTTAGTACAATGGGACAGAAAATGATAGTTCTTTGTTTACATTCATCTGGGATTTATTATTCACCAAAAATTAGATAAGAGATAGTGTCATTCATTTATATAAGGAAATGTCAGGTATTGCTGTTTATGGAAATTATGTTTCTATTTTGGCCAAGAAGACACAAGGGAAGATGACCCATTGAATAAGAGGTTGACAAGTCTTCTGGAGTGTTAGGGAAATTATTTAGGGTTGACATGTGAAAAACAAATTGACATCTGAACCAGCAGTCCACCAGTGGAAGGACTGCAGCACAGTGTTTAATATGCTCAAGACAGCGTAAATTTTCCAGGAGGCAAGCGGCTGCATTTTATACCAGCTGGAGCCTTTATATTGTTTTCATATTCTGCTTGAGATACAATGAGCTATGCTAATTGAATAGATGGCATTACAGCCTCTAATTAAAATGTCCCAGGACAGCAAATCAACAGGGATTAAATTTGTACATGAAAGATACCAATCTCACTGTACTGTCACATTTGAGAGGGTTTTTTTTCTTCAGGAATATAATGAGGTGTATGAAGCTTTCTTGATGGACTTGTAATAGCACCTGCCTTAAATTTTTAACTTCGATTTGAATTTGTTATGTTTAGTCCTTCCTGGGACTTGCCTCTGAGACTCTTTCGGGGGTGAGAGATCATGAATGTTTGGAGGATGGGTTCTGAAACAAGCTTCATTATCGCAGAACTGGTTTCGCTTGGGGAAAGACTCCACAAGTTTTTCCAAGCTGTCAGCCTGGCAGCTCGCGGTAGTTTCCGAGCCTTCACTGACACTGTGTGGCAGCGGTAGGAATAGCAAACGTTTTGCTTAAAGGTCTTGGTACTGGCAGAAGAAAATAAAAGCAGCAGCAGTGAGATGAAGTTGATGAAAGTCTGATTATTTAATAACCACTAGAAAAGCAGCTGCCCTTTGTGAAAGCTGTCCTGCATGTTTTCATTTGCAGCAAAGTTATTAACTGTAACTTTGGGAGTTTTTATAAAATAAAAACTAAAAAATAGAAAATAAGAAAATATACTGGGCAGGTAATTAGGTTCCAGCAGAGTTCTAGCAGTCAGGAAAACCACGCACAGTAGAAGCAAGTTTCTCAGTTTCCTTTCTCTCACATTTCTCTGTGACTTTTTTTTTTAAATTATTTATTTTTCATTATTCTGATCCTTTCTTCTTCAATGTCTCTGTTAATACTATTTTCCCACTTTTTTTTCCTCACTCCTACTTAAAGCTGGGAACATCAAAGGTTGCATAAAAGATTCACATATAATGTTAAATTTAGGTTTTATTCAGAGCTATTTTTACTATTTCATAGATTTTTCACTGGAGCTCTGAAGAGCTCAGCTTGGACCACTACATTGTGCTCTGACTAAAGAGGCATCTTCTTAATTCCATGGTGTCACTCAAGTGTTTTAGGAAGGCTGGTGCTGGCCTCATCTCCCGTTTTATGATTTTGAAGTACTTTTTGGTAAAAGACTCTCTCAGTTGAGAACCTTTAACTGCCTTTCTCATCCTTGCTTCTCTTCTCCAAGCTGAGTGGAAAGCCACGGCTCTATGTTATTTCACTCTGAGTAGGCAGATGGCATTTCCCACTCCACGGAGCTTCCTTTCTCTAACATGTTTGTTTAGGGTTTATGCAGGAGCTCAGCGCCTCCACTTCTCTATGGAACCACCTGAGATGAAAATGCATATTCAAAAGAGTGAGAGTGGAGAATATACAAAATTCTTTTGTTCTGATACTTAACTAATTATAATATATTCAGTGGCATAGTCAAACTATTTTGCACACCTATAAAATAATAGTTTTTGAACACAGGCTAGAGTGTCCCTTGTGGCCAGGAAGGCCAACAGTATCCTGGGGTGCATTAAAAAAGAGCATGGCCAGCCGGTCGAGGGAGGTTCTCCTCCCCCTCTACTCTGCCCTGGTGAGGCCACATCTGGAGTACTGCGTCCAGTTCTGGGCTCCTCAGTTCAAGAGGGACAGGGATCTTCTGGAGAGAGTCCAGCAGAGAGCCACAAAGATGATGAGGGGCCTGAAGCATCTGCCAGATGAGGAAAGGCTGACAGACCCGGGACTCTTCAGCCTGGAGAAGAGAAGACTGAGAGGGGACCTTATCAATGTTTATAAATATCTGAAATGTGGGGGCCAAATGGATGGGGCTGGGCTCTTTTTGGTGGTGGCTGGTGACAGGGCAAGGGGCAGTGGGCAAAAACTGGAACACCAGAAATTCCAGACAAACTTAAGGAAAAATTTCTTTACTGTGAGGGTGACAGAGCACTGGAACAGGCTGCCCAG
>NW_010298848.1:0-1962 GCF_000700745.2 Antrostomus carolinensis | reverse complement strand
TAGGGAACTTGCTTGGGCAGGGGGGTTGGACTAGATGATCTCCTGAGGTCCCTTCCAGCCCCTACCATTCTGTGTGATTCTGTGTGTCTTTCTTAATGATATGCTAGATCACTGGTGTTATCAATGAAGCTGTTGTCCAAGACTACTGAATAACCTTGTACTGTAGTAGGTTTGGAAAGACATAAAATCTGGAAGGAATATATTGAACTAACTTTCTGTCATTTATACCATTTTGTCCTATTCAAACAACTCGTGGCAAATCCTCTCAACTCTGTTCAGCCTTGCATTGAAAGAAAACATTCCCAATGTTGAAAACAACACTGCAACCAGCAGAGGGCAACGAGTGGGGGAAAAAGCTTGTTTTTACAACACTCTTCAGAAGCTGGATGGTCTTTCTTACATAAACTCATTTTTTTGTACACATTCATAGAATAAGTTTCAGGGATACATAATTATTTTGGTAGTATGTAAAGACGCTAATTAAGATGCTCATGTGCTATGCATCTTTCTAACCAGAAAACGGTTTCTGCTGCAAAGAACAGAAGAGGTCAAAGGGGGAAACACACAATCATAAACAGAGAAATCTAAAGTAACAAATTATCCTGCATTTCTATGCTTGTAAATTATTGTATTTTCCACCTTTCAGATGCCTCTTTCCCCCAGAGAATATAGTTCAAAGGAATTCTGAGCTGCTTTCTGTGTATTGGCTTTCCTGTATACTGCTACTCCCTGAGTAGCAAGGGGCATAATCTCTTATATTCCTCTGAGGAATAGCAGGGACTGGAGTTCATCTAAATTCCATCCATGTTAAGCCAATGTGATCTGGAAGGCTTCATACAGCGCTGAGAATTAGGAGTCCAAGTTTCTTACTCTGCATGTGATTTACTGTATGGCCTTTAGCAACTTCTGTTCTGCGCTTCACTTTCCTTGCATCAAAGATCAAAATAATAATAATTTCTTAGCTCTCTGGGGTATCATGAGGCAAATGAATTTTCTCATACCGATAGAAAGCTTTGAACACATCATGCAGGATGCTATGAATTGATTTCTGTTACTGTTTGCTGCCAGTGAGCTTGACCTCACGTTTATTAACCTAATGGATTTGTTTTATCATGAGTAATGTTTATATTGAGATGCTTTACCCAAACAGGTCAGCACTGGAAGGAGAATAGGCCTTGTCAAGGAGCTTACATATCTCCTTAAGCCTGGCAACTTTAGGCACTGTCATCCTTTGCTGAAAACAATGCACTTGTCTGAAGCAGGTAGAATTTAGGACTGTTTAAAACATAGCATGAGAACAAAGTAGCCAACAACCGAACTTTTAAAAGAACATTTTATTTAACTTTTGCCTATTGATAAAATAAATTTAAAGTACAGAAAAAAATTGCCACTTAATATTAACTTTTGCCTAAGTACAAGACAGGACCATACTCTTAATATGAATTGCACTCAAGACAAAGAACAAGCTCTAAGTAAAAGCCAAAAGTGTTAAAATTGAAAGTGAAGTGATGTTTGCAATTTTTTCCTCCCAGCACTGCATTTCCAACTTCGAACAACATTCCAGAGGGGCAGCAATGTATTATCTTCCCTGTTAGGTGCTACCTCTGCATTGTCAGAATGTAAGTTATAACGGTAGCAGTCCTATGCACCAAGTGATAATGATAAAGCTCTGTATAGTTGTTGTAATTATAATGCAATGCTGTAGAAATAATTACTTTAGTAGGTAACTTAAATCACCCAAATGAGAAGTAAATAAAACTAATATGATGTTTCCTTTAAGGCTTTGATTTATAAACCTCGCTTTTCAGATATATGAGGCCACAGTTAAGAAAACCTGAAATTCTGTATCCGGGAAGAAAACAATAGAAGAAATGGATACTGTGGGAGATTTTCTCTAAAAACAGTCCAA
The DNA here is from genome assembly GCF_000700745.2 of Antrostomus carolinensis. Taxonomy (NCBI): domain Eukaryota; kingdom Metazoa; phylum Chordata; class Aves; order Caprimulgiformes; family Caprimulgidae; genus Antrostomus; species Antrostomus carolinensis. Next base: position 53 of record NW_010298848.1, on the reverse strand, counting down.
GAACGGTGGATAAGAACGGTCTTTATCGGTGGATAAAGAACTGGCTGGATGGC
>NW_010298847.1:0-9956 GCF_000700745.2 Antrostomus carolinensis | reverse complement strand
CCAGCACTCGAGGTGAGGCCGCACCAACGCTGAATCCAGCAGGATCATCACTCCTTTTGGCTGGCTGTTTTTGTTGTGTTTGATGCACCCCAGGATGGGCTTTGCCCTCTTGGCTGTCAGGGCACACTGGTGACTCCTGTTTAGCCTGCTGCTGACCAGCACCCCCAGATCCCTTTCTGCAGAGCTGCTCTCCTGTGATTCCTCTCCCAGTTTATACTTGTGCCCGGTGTTACTCCACCCTAAGTGCAGAATCCAGCATTTTGACTTGTTAAATTTCATCCCATTAATTATTGCCCACTGGTCAAATCTATCTGGTTCCCCTGTGCAAGGCCTCTTGTCCCTCAAGAGAGTCAACAGCACCTCCCAGTTTGGTATCATCAGCAAACTGGCTAATGGTGCATTTAACTCCTGCGCCCTAGAATTGAACCCTGAGGAGCACTGCTGGTGACAGGTCACTAGTCAGACATGGCCCCATTCACACTTTGAGCTCTGTCCTTCAGCCAGTTCTTCACCCAGTGCACCATGAACCAGCTCACCCAACAGCTGGACAACTTGTCCAGAAGGATCCTGAGAGGGGCAGTATCAAAAGCCTTCCAAAAATCCAGAAAAACTACATCCACCAACTTTCCTTCATCCACTATGCAGGTGACCTTGTCATAGAACCATGTCAACTTAAACAGGACCTTCCCTTTGTGAACTCATGTCAGCTGTGCCTGATGATTGCATTAGTCTTTAAATGCCTTTCAATGATTCCAAGTGTCATCTTCTCCATAATTTTTCCAGGAACTGAGGTTAGACTATCAAGTCTGTAGTCCCCCAGGTCCTCCCTCACGCCCTCCTTGTAAGTTGGGCTAACATTGGCTAGCTTCCAGTCAGCATGGCCCTCCCCAGACTCCCCAGACCTTTGGAAGATGACCGAGAGGGGACCTGCCATAACATCCACTAGCTCCTTCAGTACTCTGGGATGAATCCCACTAGGTCCCATGGACTTGTGAACATCAGCTGATACAGCTGGTCCCTTGTAATTTCAGTGTCCACAGATGGAAAGTCACACCTCCCACACTCATGTTCTCTGACTCAGGGGACTGGGCAGCTCAAGGTTCACCAATATTATTAAAGACTGAGGCAAAAAAAAGCATCAAATGCCTCCGCTTCTTCTTCATCCCTATTAGTTAGATTACCATCTTCAACAAGTATCCGTCCAGTGTTTCCTTTAGATCTCCTCTTGCTATTAAAGTACTTAAAAAAGCCCTTCTGGCCAGTTTTAACTCAAATTGAGCTTTAGCCATTCGTGTCTTCTCTCTGCACATACAAACCACAGCTCTGAACCACATGTTCTAGGGATTTATTGCTGAAAAGAATGAGTTCAAATGTAAGGATGAGTACGAGTTTCAGATGTGATCCCTCCACACCTCCGTTCTAAGAGCACAGTAAAGGAGACAACTCTGTTGCAGAGACTAAGAAAATCCCCAGCCTTCTTTTCAGGTGAAAGTTCTGGCTGCTGAGCTCCCATTTTTCCTCACCTGAACAACAGCACTGAAGACAAATAGATTTACTTCTGATTCCATCAAAGTTCTGACTTCTCTTTGGCATCTACAGATTGATTTGTTTCTCACTTGGAGAGTTCAGTTTCAGGTCAGTTTCTGACTTTTCTTGATATTTTTTTTCTTTTGACAGAGTTCTGTCTTACATTCAGCACAAGATCAGGTTCACAACAATTAAATATTTAGTATAAACAGAAAATATTTTTCTTGGTGTGAACTGAAGGTAAGGGTAAAGATTTGTTTTACTTGGTAACTGTTTTGCTTCTCAAAAAGCCCAATTTCATAAACATCAGTAACAGCAGCTTGTTACTGACAAACTTTAGTTTTAAAACTGTTTGAGGTTAAAAAACGTTAGAAACTAGTGTTGAAACTTAATTTCCAGCTTTATGTTTTTGTGATACAATCATTAGCCACTGCAGCCTTGACCCTGCTGTCAAAAAACTGGAATCACCACAAACTTGTGGTGGTTTGGTTTGGTTTGGTTTGTAGCCAAACACAGTCGCTCTCTCACTCTCCCCGGCCCCTCCAGGGAGCAGGGGAGAGAAATGGAAAGAAAAGGGCAAAAGAGACTCACAGGTTGAGATAAAAACTATTTACTAATTAAAATAAGATGATAATGATAACAACAGTGATAACAGAATATACAAATGAGTGATGCCCAGTGCAGTTCTCACCACCCTTGCTGCCCAAGATATTCCTCCCAGATAACGATCCTGGAGGAGTGACAATCCCAAACTGAAACCCAAACCCCGGGAGAGCCAGAGCTCGAGTGAAAGCCAGAGAGAATCCCCCCGATTTCCAGTCAGCCCTGGTGAATACACTGCCCATGACGTGACATGATCTGGAATATCCCATTGGCAGAGCCAAATGTCAGTTTGGGGTTTTGCTATTCACTGCACTTCCCCCTCCCAGTCCTAATGCAGCTGTGAACAGCCAAACACGACGGCCTTGAGCTCCAGCAGCAACTAACAACATTGGTACTTTATCAACCTTCTTCTCATAACAAATCCCACATGAAACCAAAACACACCTATTCTAGCTACTGAGAAGAAAATTAACTCCATCCTAGCAAAACCAGGACAAAACCTCAGAATCTTTCCACTTTACTGGTAATATGGGCTATAAGAGCTCCTAAGTGACTGAAGTAAGCCCCAAAGTGTCATGGTCAGGCTCTGAAGCCCTCATCCCTGAGAATGCACAAGTTCTCCATACACTGTTAACTGTTACCAAAGCAAAGCTGTGCCTTTTTTTTTTCTATTAGTTAAAACTGAGCATGTGCTGTGATCTGTGACCTCCACAGGCTGCAGTTCCTTCAGGAATACCCATCTGCTCTGGTGTAGCTCCTCCTTGGCCTTCAGAAAATATCTACTGTGGTGTAGGTCCTCCACAGCCTGCAGCCAATACCTGCTCTGGTGTGGGTCCTCCACTGACTGCAGTTAATATCCTTCTCTCATGGAGAACCTCTTCCTCCTCTGACCTTGGTGTCCTCTCTGTTGTTATCCACTCTTTTTGTTCCCTTCTCTATCTAGTCAGTGTTTTATACCCTTTCTTAAATATGTTTTCACAGAGGTGCCACCAACTTGGCTGATGGGCTCAGTTATGTCCTGTGGTGGGTTTGTTGTGCGCCCCAGCCCCGGATCTCTTCCCACAGAGGCCACCTCTGCAGCCTCCTTCTGCCCTGCTACCAAAACCTCACCACCTACACCTGATATAAACTGATATTATAAATGTCATTAAATTAACTTGGAGTCTCCATCCCTGGAGATGTTCTAAATCCACTTCCTGTGCAACCTGCTGTAGGGAACCTGCTTTGGCAGGAGGGTTGGACTGGATGATCTCCTGAGGTCCCTTCCAACCCCCACCATTCTGTGATTCTGTAACTTCTGCTCATATACTTCCTGTTCTCAGGCCCTTCTCTTTTGAGATGAAGCCAGGCTGTGGAACAGAGGGATGACTGGATGTGGGCAGTGTGCGCCACTTGTTAGAGAAAATGGCAGGCAGACAGTGTTGGAAATAGGAGGCTGAAGGAAAACATAATCTTATGATTTGTGCAGTAAAACTTTACTCTGGAGAAACAGATTTAATCCCAACCTTTTACTAAACAGTTACTAAACAGTATTTAGCAATTCTTTAAAACAAGGGTGAAGAGGTTCTCCAAGCTTGGGAGATATTTTTTCCTCCAAAATAGTGACTCACAGCTAACAAATTAACTGAACGAGTACACAGCCAGATCTTCATTAGCCGCAGCAGCAGATACTTAGAACAAGCTAGGTATTCCAGGTATGACAGGACAAACTAAGGAGCATGGGATAATCCTGAGAGAATGAGCAACCCTGTCCACAACAGGAGGGTTGGAACTGGATGATCTTTAAGGTCCTTTCCAACCTAAACCAGTCTGTGATTCTATGATTTTTACACAGAGTGAGCTCAGACTAATTTCTAGCTGAGCTCTATCTGGGCTTTTTATCTCAGCCTAAAAGTACCTGCACTGCTGAGCTGGCCTCTCCACAGCTGTATTTGCACCACACGGCATCAAAGGAACAAACTCCACAGACCTAAGTTGGCTCCTCGTGGAGTCTAAAGTAGTGTCTCTGTATCCACAGCATGGTTCATCTGCAACCCAGATAACCCATCCATACATACATAACAACTGCACTTCTAGTCCAAGGATGCTCAGCTTGTTCCTATATCCATCTCCCTTTTCCCAGAACCTTCATTTTTAAATGCTCTCTGCTGAATCATCACCCCCACTCCACCTTGACTCTGTATTTTCTAGTTCCATATATAAATTGGCAACTAAGAGCTACTTGTTCAACTTCTTGCACACCTTCTCTTAGACAAGATTAAGACTTTAAAGTTCAGGGTTAGGTATCTCACTCTTACTCTGGAGAGTTTGCTTAAGGCTTCCATTATGTTCTTTAAAAGTTGTAGTGCAATTAAAGCACTGTCCATTCTACAAGTCAGCATTCAGAAGAACTTCAATTTTTTTAATTTATTTTTTTTTAAATAGAAACACTTGTTCTATGCTTAGCATTAAAGCTTTATACCAAAATCAGTATGAACACAAAGCAAGACAGGTCAGAGAATCCAAAATACCTGGAGAATCTTAGTTAACCCATCCTAAATTTAATTCTCCTAAATTCTCCAAAATACCTGGAGAATCTTAGTTCTCTTTTTCAAGACCTCAGACTATTTAATAATCACTTTCTTCTAAAAAAAGCAAGTCATATTTTCACTATCCATATAGTCTGCACTAGCCATCCAAGGAAAAATAGATCACTCTCCTACCTCTGGAACTGGAAAAACACCCCATCTATTTTAAGTAGGAGTAGCCTGGTTGAGGATGTTAGGCAGATTTCCCAAATTTTCAGTTACTGAAATAATATCACATATTGACTCATAAAGTACAGTGTCATTTACAACATTATTTTCAAATGCAAATGCCAATATCTCCAGCTGAAAAGTGGTTCCAGCTCTGAAACCATTTACCACTTTCCAGTCAACTAAAACAAGCGTGTTTTTTAGTAAATCCTATTGTTCATGCAAGTCTTGGACCTGGATTAATGAGCTGGGGATGGTTTCCAGTAGGTGGATACTAACATTGAGACATTTGTACCTGATACAACCCATAATTTTTCAGCAATACTCAAGCCAATACCATCAGCCACACTGATAGCAAAACCAAAATGAACACATAATAACACTTTATTAATCTGTCACTGGTATTCTTTCCAGCAGGATGGGTCTCAGAGCTCCCACCTATGGCCCTGCTCCATGTCACCACACAAATTAACTCTCAGGACCTGTAGGATTCCCCTTCCATGGAGCACTGAACTGTACAGCTTCCAGAGGATGAAACTGGGGTGGTTTTGCCCTTTGCTGGACATGTGCTGCTCTGCACCCAGAATTAAGCTACAGCAAGTCAGTGTAGGTGCAATCTCTAAAGCAAATCACCTAAAAAGAACTTTCTGATTGTGTTTCATTGCCAGCTGCTGGTGTTCTATACTTGTTTTCCACGAATGTGCAAAATTCCCATGAATTTCCTAAAGAACATACCAAGCATCAATAACTCTATAAACTGTCATCTAAAAAAAAGAGTTACTGGCAGTAAAACACTATACAATAACCTACATGGATTTTGGTAACAATGTCGAGAGCTTAAGCTGTAAGTTGTGGAAACAAGAGCTGTCTTGGACTTGGTAAATTATTGATTTTCTGGGAGTGCCTTTTTTATATTTCATCAGTCACTAAAAGACAAGATACAACTCTGCCAGATGGACTGATATTCTACAGGCAAAAACACAAGAACAAGGAAAGTTATAGGATAGAAATGCAAAGAGGTAAGCAGCATGTGTATCTTGTTATTCTAATTTTCACTTGCCTTTTAAGTTTCTCCTTCCACCTTTAGCTGATTGTATTGTTTCTGCCACTTGCAGCTCTTTGTACTGTTTCTTTTAGTCTCAGTGATTTTTTTTCATGACTTAATAATCTGTTTAGTCAATGGAAACCTTATCAAAACCAAAAATAAATTCAAAACCTCCAAACAACCAAAAATCTGTAGAGCTTTGTCCAGAATACAATGGACTGAAAAAATAAATGGCAGAGTTAAGAGGTTAAGCATAACTAATTAAATACCTCCTTATGTTTTAGTTGCTTTCTTTTGTAAATTAGCTTAATTCCAACAGTATAATCATTAATATGCCACATGCTAATACAACTGCCAGCTTCTCTCTTTCTAACCTCCATTTGTTTCATCCAGAGGGTGATGAAAGTGTCTGGAATATCTCCTCATCCCCTGAAGAAATGTAAGAATTGCTCTCCCACAGAGCAAACCCAAACTACCCAGTGACATCAATATTTGGATGAGATTGCCTCTGGACAAAATGACCTGGGAAACTGCTGGAGTTCTCCTTTCTGTATTTGGGGGTTTTGCACATAGAGAAACAAAAAGGCAGGAAATGACCTGGGAAACTGCTGGAGTTCTCCTTCCTGTATTTGGGGGTTTTGCACATAGAGAACCAAAAATGTAGAAGTCTGAGATGCATAAAAATGAAATGAAATTACAAAAAGGAAATCCCAAGAGTGCAACAACAACAACAAAAAGCTTACAAAAAGGAAATCCCAAGAGTGCAACAACGACGACAAAATCAAATACTGAGAGATGCTACATTGTGGAATTAATCCTTAAAAGTAGTGAAGTGTCTAGAGCTGTAGAGTGCAAAACCAGACTTGAGCCAGAGCTGGAGAATGCTAACCAGGGAGCAATGTTACATAAACTACGGTAAAAAGAGGTACCCCGTGCTGAATAACTGAGTTACAGATGTGGTGAGCATTATGGATTAATCTCTAGTATCAGGAGAATCAGTTCTTGAATGTCACGTGCTTTGTAGACTACTGCCGTCACTTCCTTATCGTACTCTGAGAAAGAGCATGAGATTTCAGCAAATTTATGAGGAGAAAGAGCATGTGAATGATTGTGAGGGTCACAAAATGACTCATACTGAAAATCCTAACCCTCAAAAATGCCACTAAAAAGTTCTGCCGTATCATTCTGTATATACCAAATTAAACTAGCCACCTAAATAACTTCTTTAAAGGGTTATGAATATCCTCACCAAAAAAAACCTCTGTCTATGAGAGCATCATTTGCTGTGGTAGCTGCCATAGTTCATCTTCTGGATACAGGTGGCAGACTTACAATGAATTTTGTGAAGAGGTGGATGTCATCAGCAAAAAGCTGGCATATTCCTACATATCCAGGAGAGGAATACATAACTTCTGTACTTACACACAGAATCACGGAATGTCAGGGATTGGAAGGGACCTCCAAAGATCATCCAGTCCAATCCCCCTGCCAGAGCAGGAACCTAAATGAGATCACACAGGAAGGCGTCCAGGCGGGTCTTGAATGTCTCCAGAGAAGGAGACTCCACAACCTCCCTGGGCAGCCTGTTCCAGTGCTCCATCACCCTCACTTACAGAACATATTACAGAGAGAAATTGCTTCAGCAGTCATGGAATAAATAATAAGCCAATTGGAAGAAGGTAAATCATGCATTTGTTTGGAGAAAAGAAAAAGCTTGGCAACATGCCCTGCTCTCCTGTAGATATGTGAGATTCATAAACAGCTCTTTCATCAAAATGACATAATCCTCCCAAATGACAAGAAGAGCCAGTTAATATGTCAATTGAGAATGTCAGAGGAAGAAGAGATTTTGAGCAAGGATAAAAAAAAACCCCAAACATTTAGCTACTCTACAACAGTGTCGATAATACTCTCTGATGCTTTTGCTGACAAAATTTCCAATGTGTAGTAATCAATAACTCCAAATCATATCATACAGGAAGAAAATTCATTTTCAGTTCCTGGACACTATTCTGTGTCCTGAGAGACTTTAGACCTTCCTCAACTCCTAAACTCTTTCTCCCTCCCAATTAAGCTTTCACTATACCCTCCATTTAAAGCACAATCCCAGCTTCTTTCACTATCAGCTCCCTCTCCTACACCCACAGAATCACAGAACAGTTGAGGTTGGAAGGGACCTCTGGGGACCATCTGGTCCAACCCCCCTGCTCAAGCAGGGTGACCTACAGCTGGTTGCTCAGGACAATGTCCAGCTTTTTAATATCTCCAAGGACAGTGACTCTAAAAGCACTTTATGAACAACTACTTAAGCCTCACAGCACCTTGTAATGAAGGGAATGTAGAACTTACAGCTAGTGAAAAAAAGACACAGTCATGCTAGAGCTAAATGCCTAAATAACACAACTTGAATTTGCATTTATTTTAGTAAGCATTGAGTATGCATCTAACTCACTGACTTTAAATGAACCAAAAGCTTTAGAACTTTAAAAAAGTTTTGCTATTCAACCACATAAATACATATATAAATGACTAATGTTAAGCAATATAGTCCAAGGTTAAAGAGAGGCTGATTGTCATCTTTCAAAAGTATATGGAAAAATTTTGTATCTTGGGGTACCTTTCATCAAAGTATCCCAAAGGGCTTCACTGGATAAACAGATTTCACTGCAATGAAGATATCTGCAGTGTACTGTGACAAATCCTTCCCAGCCCATAGGAACTTTTCAAAATAGTCTAGAAAATGAAGTGAAGGGAGAAGGCTGTATTCAAATGAACCTGCTGAAACTGCAGGGAAAATCTAGGTCAGCAACATGCAGTTACTAGAGCTGAGTAAGCACTGGGAAAAAAAAAAACCACTAATATTCATTAAAGTTAAAGAAACAAGCCTTACTTTAACTTGCAAAAATAAATTTAAATGTGAAAGCTTAAATAGTCCCAAAATATATGGTTGAATATGATTATTCACACTTTATATTCTAAATGGGAAATGTGCGGGTAAGCTGCACAAGTCACAATTACAATGCAGAAACTGTACTACTTAGGCATTGAATTAGTGCTCTAATTTGAATCATGAATATCCACAACAAATGGTTCATAAAATATTCACATGGGGAAAACATTTTCCAAATAAATTTACAAACTCAGGCAATACAGTTATGTGAGAATTTTCCGAGCATTTTGTGAACAGAAGAAAGAAAATAACTTCCTGAATAAATTATCCATCAGAAATAGCCTCTTATTTTGTGATTATTGAGTAAGAGTAACAAAAAGTTTCCTGGAACTGAGTATCAACATTTCATTGTACAATTGATTTAAGTGGAAACGTGCAGATTTTAAAATTGTTGTGACTTCCAAGTCTATCTCAGTTACAGAGTCAACTCTGACCCATTACTGCCACACTGGGGTAGCCCTCTTCTCAGTACTATTCTAGGGAGAGAGGAATTGTATATCCTGCAAGGAAGGGGCTGGTTTTTCTGTTTTGAAAACCCCTTGAATGTTATTATAATTATTGAAATAGATTTTCTCACAGGATAGTTGGGGTAAGATTCTTTATTGTGTGAAATCTAAGTGTAGGGCACTCTAACAGAAATGGGTAGAAACAGAATCAGGTACAGATTTGAGACCTAAGCAAACTAAGAATATGTTTAGTTTTGCAAAGGTATTCATTGGTAGTTATATTTTAATATGTAGAATATAACATAAAAGATTTTGAGGTGATGCAGATGAGTTTAAATAGACTGTTACTTCTCTTTTATTTCCATTATATTTTATAAACCTTTCCTCTCAAACCAAACAATGCTATGGGTCCATTCCCTAAGGGTATCTAGTGTATCACGCACATCTCCAACACACACACTAGAAAAAAACCCATTCCTAGCAGTTACAGACTCTGGAACCCTTTGAACTAGAGTGTTGCCCATCAGCTGAGATCTGAGTATTAAAACCAAATTGTTTTATTGTACAAAAAACAATCCCAGATTTGGAAAAATAAAATACAATTTAAAATTGCACATATTGCTTCTCTGGGCAACCTGGGCCAGTGTCTC
>NW_010298846.1:0-12707 GCF_000700745.2 Antrostomus carolinensis | reverse complement strand
CAGCACTTGAGCTGCAGCCTCACCAGTGCCCCGTGCAGGGTTACCATCACCTCCCTGGTCCTGTTGTCAAACGGTTCTGCGGACGATTCCTAAAGAACCCGCCTGTCTCCATAGTTTGGGCCAGAGCTGCCTTACAGGCCTCTTCAGGCCGCTGCTCACCTTTGGCTGCTCCTTCCATGCACCGTGTCCAGACCCAGCAGCTCCTCTCCCTGTTCCACGCAGGGCTTCCCTCCTCGTGCCTGGCTGTGTGCGCCGCCTCAGGAACCATCCACCCAAACCAACGGGTATTTCCAGACTGCTTTGAACCAGCCTGCCTTTTATCCACTTTGAACACGGCCTTCTCCTCCTGCTCCACGATTTCACTCTCATGATCAAAAAATACCAGCCCCTGCACACAAAATGCAGCCACTGACTCGCCTCCTCATTAATTTAGTCTCATTAGTCCTTCGATGGTTGCACTAGCTTTCCCTCTACTAATGCCCACTAGTTACTCTCTCCACCTATTTGTTACTCTGCTCCATCCTTTTGGTGAAATAACCCACTTTGCATTAACCACAGCAGCCTGTTTGTGAGCATCTCATAAAAACTGTTAAGAGGTGATCCACGAAATGAAATAAATTTTAAAAAATCCTGCTAGAAGCTGTTACTGAAATATACTATATAAATACAGGGTATGCAGGTGACAACTGCTCCTGTTGGGTAACAGGAGGGGTGTGCAAAGGCATGCATGTGAGAGGCGACAGCCTTTCCCAGTAGTGTCAGCAAACAAAATCTCTAAGATCAAATATTACTACAAGAGTGGGAGCTTTTTGTGTTATTAACTTTGCTCCACACCACAGCATCACAATCAACTAAAAGTGATCAATTGATAAATATACTCTAAATGGTTAACTTTTTAATTTCATGCACACACAGAGATCACCGCATAAAAACATTAATCAAACTGTTTGGCACTGCCTGGCCCCTGCTTCAGCAACGTGCCCAGCAAGTAATGCCTTCTCTCCCCCCAGTGCACTCCCTGCAGCCACTGTTTCACTATGTTTGATTCAGCAGTGCGGGCTTTGTAAAAAATGTACCTCTTCCAAAGACGAAGATTAACACTGCCTCTTCTGACTGGAGGGTGAAGCAAAGTTCAGGGCCAGGCTGGCTGTTTTGGCTAGGAAAAAAACCCAAACCCTTGTCATGGAGTCTTTGATTTGTTTGCTTTTGTATATTCATTTTGCATGAATATAAATAACTAAAAGCACAAGGCGAAAGGGAGTGAGAATATGATTTTTAACCTGACAGCCTGGCAGTGCTGTAGGTCTGCAGTCTCTGCTCAGCCCTGGCCAGTACTGTTTAATAACTTCATCAATTACATGGACAGTGGGACTGAGACACAACCTCAGCAAATTTGCAGGTATCACCAAGCTGAGTGGTGTGGCTGACACACCTGAGGGACAGGATGCCATTCAGAGGGACCTGGACAAGCTCAAGAAGCGGGCTCATGTGAACCTCCTGAGGTTCAACAAGGCCAAGTGCAAGGTCCTGCAGCTGGGTAAGGGCAACCCCTGGTGTCAGTACAGGCTGGGGGATGAAGGGATTGTGAGGAGCCCTGCGGAGAGGGACTCGGGGGTGCTGGTGGATGAAAAGCTGGACATGAGCTGGCAATGTGTGAACCATGCCTGGAAAGCCCACTGCATCCTGGGCTGCATCAAGAGAAATGTGGGCAGCAGGTCGAAGGAGGGGATTCTGCCCCTTTACTCCTCTCTGGTGAGACTCCACCTGCAGTGCTGCCTCCAGGTCTGGGGCCCTCAGCACAGGAAAGACATGGACCTGTTAGAACGAGTCCAGAGGAGGCCACAAAAATTCTCCGAGGGCTGGAACACCTCTGCTAGGAAGTAAGGCTGAAAGAGTTGGAGTTGTTCAGTCTGGAGAAGAGAAGGCTCTGGAAAGACCTCATCATGGCCTTTCAATACTTAAAGGGGGCTTATAAGAAAGATGTGGAGAGACTTTTTAGCAGGGCCTGGAGTGACAGGACAAAGGGTAATGGTTTCAAAGAAGACAGATTCAGACGAGATATAAGGAATATTTTTTTTAATGATGAGGGTGGTGAAACACTGGTACAGGTTGCCCAGAGAAGCTATAGATGCTCCACTCCTGGAAACATTCAAGGTCAGGCTGGATGGGGCTCTGAGCAACCTGTTCACTGCAGGGGGGTTGGACTAGATGGCCTTGAAAGGTCCCTTCCAACCCAAACCATTCTGATTCTATGAAAATGAGAGGGGGACCTAGGTGTTGAGCCAGCGCTGTCCGATTAGCTCTCTGCATCTCTACCCACAGGCTAAGCAATGGAGAAATCTGAATGACAGTGTCCCTGCATGTCAGCTCCCTTTCTGACAGCCCACACAGAGCAAAGAAACGACAACCAAAGGCTTTCCTCCCTAAATCCTGTTTTCTCCTAAAAATTCTCATGGTGCAAAAAGCCTGTGCTGTCACGTGTTGCCAAAGGCTTCCAGAGAGGCACGAGCGGGTCAGGCTTGGAGCCATTAAAGGCAGTTCCTGAAAAAAAAGCCAGACATGTCAAAGCAGCCCCCTAAGAAACAGGTAAATCAAACAATCATCAGTCCTACTCCAGGGCAGCAGGTCCTCCAGCTCAAGGAGTACTACCATGGGGCTGTAAGCTGAGGATCTCTCAAGAACCTTTTATTGTAGAAAGAAGTATGAATTTTTTTTAACAAGTCAAGCAGAAGAGAGCATGTCTCACTGAAACCTCAAACTTCTCACCCACCAGGGTCCCTGCTCATCCATTAGCAACTTCGGTACCTGTAAAAGTCTGTATTTGCTGGAAAGTGGTTGAGCCCTGGATTGCATGGGCAGGAGGAGAAAGTCAGATGTTCTAGAGCCTTCCTCAGCTCATACAAAGATCTTTAGATATTCACAGTTGTACCTGCAACTCCTTTAAAGATTTACAGATGCCTCCAACAAAACTTTGAAAAAATATTCGAGTCAGAAACAATTTCACTTATATAGCAGACTTCAGGGTTGCTTTTTTCATTTTCTTTTTTTTTTCTTTATAAATAAGGAAATTTGCATGAAAAAAAAGGATCTTCAATACTTAATAGCTCATCTCCTTCTGCTCACATGCCACCTGAAGTCATGATCTTTGGTTTATGGCATAATTAGTTGCTATGGAAATAACATAATCATAGACACAGAGAAAATATTTCGGGTATGATTTGCAATGCTCTTTATTTAAGTCTGTGCACAAGTTACTTTTGCAGAATCCTCACTTCTTTTTACGCGCTCTCATCTGCATAATGGTTTTCATCACCTCTGCCTGTGCATTCAGACATGCTGGTATTGGTACGTGCACTACTCACACTGAAGGCATTTCCTTCACCCACAGTTGAGCATCTGCGTGTCCAAACACTGATGAGAGCACACGTGCATGCAGAAGAGTTGGTGCCAAGTCAGACTAAACAAAAAAAAAAAAATCTCTAATAAAGGAGTTGGGATTAAGCCCCAAAACCCTGTGCATCACAGAGCTCCTCTGCTATTTGTGCTTTCTGGGCTCTTGTCATCCTATTCTTTGCTGATGATTTCTTTTGTCTAATAATAACAAAAAAAAATTAAGTAAGGAGATACCCTGTTTCCTCATCAAATTTTGCATATTTAAGTCCTGGACAGAGAGGATTATTGCTGCAGATGAAAGTTAAGCAGTGCCAGTCACGGAAATCCTGGAGAAGCAGAAGCCCTGTTCCGCTGCCAATGCCCTCAGTAATAAAGAATGAAAGAACAGAAATAAAGAATCCGTCTGACACCCTGTACAAGATGAGTTGTGGCCCAAAGAAAATCTTTGTCAAGACCTATCTTTGTGGTGTCAGCAGGTCTTAGCAGCAGAAATGCAATTTATGTGCTAGTTTTCTTAAAACCAGGTTACTTTCTCTAACCTGAGAGATCAGCTGACGTTCAAAGAAATACCACTTCAAACATATACGTGGTACTCAGGATCTTTCTGTCAAGTATAAAGCAATCAATCAGCCACTAAAATCTTTAAACTACACAGTTCTGATGGTTTATGAAAGCAGGCATTTTAAAGCAGAAGCAAACAAAACAACACAATGACTTAGAAAATGTCAAAGAGTCATTAATGCTCCCTAACCATTACCTGCTTTCTCACATCTTCATGGATTTTTTTTTCCTTGAAGATTCAAAATGGATTCTTTTCTTGTCTTGCATCCTTAAAAACAGGGCTAAGGTTTTGCAAGCATATAAGCATGAAGCAAAGTTCATATCATCGTATTTCAGCTCCATTTCCAAAGCAATGAAAGCCCAGCAGCGTTCACTGACCTCAGAGGGATCCGAGTGCTCAGCACTTTTGAGAATCAGGTCACGGAGAGCCCATTTCAGCCAAGTGCTCAACCACCGTTTTCACTGCACTGAGATATTCATGTACTTAGGTAGTAAGCACACACTTAAATGCTTTCATGAGTGGGATTGTACATAAGGATGAGAAATGTAATGTTCAAAGGCTGCAGATCCAGCTGGACTCTAAACAGCTGCTGTAGCGGAAGGAATCACTCCCTGAGCACCCATCTTTGAGGCTACTGCTTCACGGATCTACCTGCAGAGCTTCAGCCCAAACAAGCCACGTTAGTTCAGGTGGTTTGAACTGGGGTAAGGAGCTCTCCTACCAGCAACTCAGTCAACAGACATGAGCGAGCACACCAAGACCCCAGGCCAGGCCGGAGAAGTGATGGCTGCTGCTGCCTTCCTGGGTCTGCGTCTTTCTCTTCATAGCCAAAACCTCCATTTCCTCCGAGCTCCCTTAAGTTCCTTCCAAAAATCTTTGCTTAAAGATAAATATACTTCTTTTTCCAAAAAAAAACGACTGAAAATGAAAACCCCTAAGGGAGCGATAGATGTCCTTCTCATCTTGAAAGATAACAACTTCTTGGAATAAGCAAACGGACATTATTTTTTACGACCTGGAAGTTCTGTCACACCAACTCAATGCATTTCTTATAACACAAGCTGTGCTGGAGAGAGCTTAAAATTAAAACTGAGCCATTAAAGAGCCTGCAGCAAATTAAAAGAGTATTTTACAGGGAATAATAAACAAAAACACTAGGTGATGAATAAATATTGATATTAAAACGGAAGGGACCTGTACAAAGAAAATGCAACTGGCCATATATATTTTTATATATTATGCTATCAGCTGTTATTCCTTTTCTTGATGCTGTAAGGAATCACAGGGCTTATATCATCCCACACAGTAAATCTAAACAGCAGTGGATTTCTTATCTCTGGCATTTCCGTAACCATTCAAGCAAAAAGAGAGGAGATTCTGTTATTAAAAAAAAAAAAAAAGAATAAAATAAAAAAAATAATTCTAGGAAGGAGCCCAAGCTTTCCCTTTCTGCTTTGCCATTCGGAGCATTCATAACACTGAACAGTCAAACATTACTTCAGGAGTGCTAGCAGCAAACATACTTTCAAATATATTTTTTGAACAGATGACACGTACAGGTAAACAATTTAAAACAACAGCCTCGGATTTACACTCCTAACAGACATATTAGTGAGTATAATAGTGATCATACTTGAAATAAAAATGCTCTTTTAGAAGAAAAAGTATCACCTGCCCTGGAAACCATATATCTGTATTTAAAAAGAGCAGTCTGGCTCTTTTTATATTTCACTGTGCAAACCCATAAATAAGCTCATTTCCCTCAGAAGGGTACATCTACACAGAAAGGAGAGGCACCTGTATTTTTAAAGCAGCATAGGTGTCACACCCTTTTTATAAAACATACCTAAACTCAGTTACCAAAGATAATAGACCCCTGGTTCAGAAAATTCAAGTTATCTTAAAATAAATAAATAAATAAACAAACACATCCCGATTTATTAAGGTGCTTAATGCTATTTAACTTTAATCGTGGGGCTCAGAAATAAACTAAAATAGAACTTTAATGAGAAAGAATGAAAGATAATCACTGCCTGAATTTAGAAGCTCTCATTGAAAAGGTACTTCCAAAGTATCTGTTCAGTCATCACCCGTTTTGCTAAGATTCTGGATTTAATCAAAACCAAATTTGTGCCTAAATTTCACCCGAGTGTTTGTGCTCAGTGTTTCCTCCTGGTTTGCACTAGGCTTTCAGATATTCCTACTCTGTGAGAAACACTTGGCACAGAACCTGTGTGAAATTTAATCCTGCTAAGCCCTAGCATACATTAAACTGCTAAAAATCCAAGGTCAACCTCTTCTGCGGTCTGACCTCCAAGCAGCTTGTTTACTGTGTTGTATTTATGGGGATTTTTATGAAGGCAGATTTATATACTAAAAAAATGATTTCTGCATCGGATCACCAAGAAGCCAACTGAAAAGTGATTAGGAGCATTTCCACACCCACAAAAAAAGGCTATTTATTCCATGATGGTTTTCAGAAATGGCAGGGAATGCAGGAAGAACCAGCCCTCCTGATTTCTGCACTCTGCATTTCTGCCTTCAGACAGGATTTCTTATTTCATGGGGCAAGAAGATCTCCTTAAAAATATCTTTACACATATTTCTAGGTATCTGAAGACTATATTAAGTTTCTGCATAGCTCTGGTATTGCTAATGATATTTCTCTTAAATAATGCATAATTATGAGCCTATAAAACTTTAATTAAGATGCTTTATAGCCTTTTATAAGTGTCACCCAAACCTATGCTGTAGGGTAAACTGTACTTTTAATTTCTATTTGTTATGTTTACACTGTGCAAAGAGATTCATTACAGGAAAAGCTAGCTATTATTTCTTAGAAGACTACACAAATTCCTTAGTCAAAGTCTGTCTGCATAAAGCAAACTAATAATCATTTTTGTATGCTCCCATTTTGCTTGCAAATAGAAAAGCTAAACAAACTGTAACACAACTCTACCAATTCCTACAGGGGTCAAACACCACAAAGCCAGAACCGTACCTCTGCCGCCTTCCACGTGCCAGGAATCCAGACGCTGACTGTATTTGCAAAAGCAAAAAGTGAAAATACCCAGAAGATAATTATAGTCAGTGCTTGGTTCAAACAGCATAACTGTGTTTGGAGCCTGATCATTGAACACACTGAAATCATTGCAAGGTGCTCTTCCAATCTCAACACCTCAAAAGCCTGGCTGCTCTTAGACCAGGTAAATCTTGGAGCAACCTTCTGTCCTCAGCGATGCCTGGATATTGGGAGCAGGACTGCTATAAATTGGTCACACATTAAAGTTTTTCATGCAAGACAGAGAGGCAGGAGCGTTGAATCCAGGATTCCCTTCACCACTGTGGAATGGGATTCCTTTATTGATTTGTTTAAGACAGGACAGGTATGATAAGTATGACAGGACAGATGTAACCAGGCATTAAAGCCCCAAGAACTGGGAGGGGAGAAGGCCTGAGATCCTCACCAGAGCCTGCATGGGCTCCCCATGGGCCCACCAGCTCTAGGGGTCACACAAATGGTCCCAAGAGCATTCGGACACTTGTTCCTTAGACCCTGTCCTACAGTGAAACGTGCAGCACCTTTCTTCCCTCACCAAATAATCACGGGAAGAATTTCAACAGAAACAAACCCCTTTTCAGACCAATTTTTAAAAAATGCAACCCAAAAGAAACCAACAAACATCAGCTTATCAATAAGCAACTGAAACTAGAAAATCACCAGCTCTAGCAGTGTGAAACTGCCCTGGCTTGGCACAGCGAGGACACACATTCTCCTCTCCTAATGCTCCTTGTGGAACAAGGACTCACACGGCTGCAGGACACTGCACCTGGCAGTCGGATGGCAGCTATCAGCCCCGCCACCAGTCCTGGCACAATCCTGGCCTGGCCTCAGCTGCTCCTCCAACAGCAAACTCCGCTAGAAAGGGAACCAAGCCCAAATTAACTTTGGCAAGACAGAGGTGCTAATCTGATTTTCCTTCATGGAGTAAGTTACACATCCTGCAAACTCATGCCTCATGCAGCTGGAAGCTGACAGCTTCGATGAGAGGAATTTATCATTATTATTTTAGTATGATAGCAGCTCACTGATTGCAGCTTGACAACTCGAGTTAATTAGTTGATGAAGGGTGTGCTGCACACTGGCTGGCTCCACATCTGTGGACGATGACACAATCAGCAGAATGAAATCCATACTTAAAAGGTCTTTGGTCTTTTTAATCCTAAACCACAAATCACAGAATCCATCTAACAAAACCTGCAGATCAGAGGAATTAGATAAGAGGTTCCCCTCTCTCTGGCCCTTGGGACAGTCTGCTCTCTGCTGCTCACTGAAGCTCATAAACAGACAGAATTGACTTCAAAAGCATCCTCTTTTCTTCCTGGAGTCCCAGTGATTCTCAATAAGAAGATAAGTAGTTGGAGCTCAACCTGGCAATGTTCCCTTACAGCTGCTTTCCCCAGCAGGGAAATACCAACTCACACGTTTTCCTCTGCTCCTGCCAAACAGCAGGTGGGTTTTACCCACCTAGTCAAAGAGACAGGGTCAAGATCACTTGGACCCACCTATCAGATCACAGAATCATAGAATCATTAAGGTTGGAAAAGACCTATAAGATCAAGTCCAACTGTCAACCCAACACCACCATGCCCACTAAACCATGTCCCTAAAAACTACATTTACATGGCTTTTAAATCCCTCCAGAGATGGTGACCCCGCCACTTTCCTGGGCAGCCTGTTCCAATGCTTGACTACTTTTTCAGTAAATAATTTTTTCTAATACCTGATCTAAATCTAGATCAATGCACAGAGCCCACATGCTATTTTGCATCCAAGTTTGCAAAATGCTAAGGTTCTTACTAAACAGTCAGCTAAAGTAGTATGTCAGGCCATAATGTCCCAAGCTCCTGAGAGGTGGTGGAGAAACACAAATGGCAGGGAAAGCTGGCTGGGAAGTGATCTGCATGGGGCTGGAGCCACTGAAAGCCACTAAGCAGTGAGGGACAGGGGAAGCATGTTGCCTATCGCTGGTAGACCAGGAGCCTCATATCAGTGGGAGCTTCTGCAGAAATTCAGTCTCTGCCAGACTCCACCTGTAATCATACAGCAAAGCTGTAAATCTCTCCGTGGCCCCAGTTCTTAGCACAGAGAAAAGCTTTTTTTTTTTTTTTCTTCCGCCTTTCACATCCACATTTTGCATTTTTCAGGGCACAGCCTGCTTCCATCCCCCTTTTCACTTATCACCTTGGAAGATGAACTGCACTTCTAGGTACTCTCTTAAAACAAATCACAAGTAACAAAGGAACCTCCAAGAGTCACTGGGCTTGTCTGAAATGTGGTCAATCAGAGGTTGCTGGAGAGCAACCAAGAGAAAGGAGATCACGTCCTTTAGAAGACAACAAAATTTCAAGATAAGCAGCTCTTGTCACCAGAGGCAATGAGCAGAGTATGTAACTGGCCACCATCCCACCTGAGTTCCTCCAGTCCTGAAAGGGGCTGCAGAAAGGCACACCACTATGGGCACAGCAGCCAGAAAGAGATGTGCAGGCCAAACAGAAATGGCTGGACTCAGAAGCCACTGCAGGGCTTTACTGGTTTAGTTCTGGTGGGTTTTAATCCTGTTTTATTCATCACACAAGGACTGTGTTGACAGAGTCTGCATTCCTCTAACAGAAACATTTCAGTCCCAGATCCCTGCTTGTCGATGCTTCTTGAAGTACCATAAAAGCAGATGAACATTTTTTGTGTGTGTCATAGGACTATTTCCTCCCAGTTTGAGAGCAGCTCAAAGGAATTGGCTTCAACAACTTTGCCATGATTTAAGTTTATTTTTTGACCATGCTGAGCTGTGACAGAAGCTCCAGTGAAAGCCGTGCTTTATTCTGCCTCCGTTAGGATGCTATTGAAAATCTTGGGATGAATCAGGACAGCACAGGTGCTGCACACAGAGTTTAAAAGCAAAACATTCTGCTGCCATAATGTTTGAGCATTTAGGGACCTCAAAGATAATTTTTTGTTATTACGATCTAAACAAAAAAACCACTTTCCATGTTGACATTCATTTCTATAACACGGCTTTAAAAACAAAACAACCCCAAAATTCAATAGACTGCACCAAGGATGGCAATGCCTCAAAATTAGAAGCAGCATGTTGGCATTTTTCCCAGAAAAAAAAAAAAATATATACACGTCTGTGTATACAGACAGGCACTTTTATTTTTCACAAGATCAATGAAGCTCTGGGGCTTGTTCCCACCTCGCTCACCCAGAGGCAGGGACAGGCTGGTCTTGGCAGCGCACGAACACCCAGGCACCAGAAGGACTTTGTTTACCTCAACAACTGAGTTTGTGCATCAGAAGGAGGGAGCAGCACGGCTCTCAAATCCATGACGCTGAAGCCTCATCCTTCCTACCCAACACAGAGATCTTAACGTGAGGGCTGCCTGTCTCATCTCCGTGCTTCCAGGACAGTTATTAGGCTATAATAAGCAAGCTCCTAACAGCAAGTTGATGAGATTAAAAGAATCCCCTTGGTCATCCCCAGCCAGTTGTGAACAAACCCCTGCACTAGCAGCAAGGTTAGCCAGGATTTCCCTGTGGGATCAGGTTATAGAAGCTCCTAATCTTAAATCCCCTGCCAAACCTACTGTGATGATGTCTGCACCTCTGTTTGAACCAGCAAGAAGCGTGAATCAATTCTTGTGCTTACAGGGCAGAAGAAATGCAGCTTCACACACACCCTTATGCCGTCTTGAAGAGGCATCTGAATGCTGTCCAAAAATTAATTACATGGCATGGCAAGCTCTGACAATTATCTAACTAGACTGCTTGATGGCTGCAATTTTAAATAAGGATCTTTCAAAGGGAAAACTCTGGGACCAGCAGTGCTACTGTCATAACAGTCTGAGCTGTCATGAAAGCATAACACCAACAAGACAGCTCCACAGGCTGCACAGCTGCAACTGCAAAGGAAAGAAAAGTTCCTGGGGGAAAAGGACCTATTTAACTGCACCTGTACCTCACGTCCATCATTGGGACATCCCCTCTTCCAAGAGAGCTGGAACACAGGAGGACTTGGGTTTTCTCTGGACTACAGTTGGCTGCCATGAAGCAGCAAGAGAAGCCAGGACCACCACCCGCTCTCACTGGGGCTGGAAGAGGCACTCCCTGTCACACCACGGTGGGCAGAGATCAGCACAGCCAGTCCCTGGACAGTGTGACAGCAGGCCCAGCACCCCTGACACCAGCTAGTCCCAAAAACATGCTGCCTCCAAAATTCCCCACGTACCCATGCCAAGCGATCCCGAGGGCTCCTGCTCCTCCACCTCGTCCCTGAAGGGGAGTTTTGGCAAAGGGCTGTTGCTGCTGCCCACCCTCGGGCAGATCTCTGCACATAGAGCCAGCGCTTTGCTCGCGCAGCCCACACCCCTTCTGGGTGAGAACACAACGCTCTCACTTCCTCAGCTTTCTCCCTTTGCATGCAAAGGGAAGGGATGAAGAGACAAGGATTTCACGACAGTAAATAACCAGAGTGACTTGACAGCAAGGGAATCAGCACGTGGCAGTGTTCATGGCAACAGCTTTTGGTATCACAGGAGAAGACATGATTACACAAAAAATAAACTACCATCTTGTATTTACAAGGCAGACATTCAATGCAGCCAATTACTGTACACACAGTGGTGACTAAAAGTCTTACGTTACCAATTCCAGATCATCTACGAGATGGCTGCGTTGTATCAGTATATCACTTTTTATTAAAAAGTACCAGGGACTGAATTAAATAGGGAAGATGGCTTTCAGTGGAAGCTGGATGCCTGTTTCTCTTCTATACATGTGAAAATCTTCTCTCTCTTCCCACATCTGTTGTAAACATATTTCAGCCACCAAAAAAAATGTTGTTTCAAGTATTTGTTTCACTAGTTGCTATTCTTCTCTGATACGATTATCTACATGAGTTGGCGGTTCCTTTTCCCTGACTGGACTAACTCCCTGGGCCTTTAGAAGGTTTCCAGTTGGTTCTGGTATGTACACTTACGGTCAATAGATATATAAATAAGCACGTGTCAGTGTATACACTTTCACAGAAAATCTGAGTCTTAAGAACTTCACTGAGAAATGGATAATTCGATGGTTTTTATGTTTATTTTAAAACTTTTTATTCTTGGGTTGGACTCTGTCAGGGTTGAGCTGTGACCTGCCAGCTCATCTTTCTGCTTTAGAATCAAGGATCAAACCTCTCTCTAGATGGGTGCATCAAAGTGCTGTTCACTTAAACCAGATCTGCTTTTAACACCCTATGCTAATTAAGCATCGGGTTTTGATACAAATCCCTCAGAGACTCAGACTCCTCAATCACGATTCAGATGTATAAGCAGGATTCTCAGCGGCTGTTAAACAACTTAACTACAAGGAAATCAAAAGCACTGGATGTGTTTACACCAATTGAGAACTCAGCCAACCGTCCTAAAATTGCAGAGGCTTCCGCTCAGGCGAGCACCACCTCTGAAATATTTCTCCCCCATGTATATGCTGCCTTTTTCATTCCTGTTACTGCTGTGGAAAACTGTGCTGGTTTCACTGGGCTAGCACTGGGACAGCACTGGGCCAGCAGCCAACGCAGCCGCTCGCTCACTCCTCCCACCCCCATGGAACGGAGGAGAGAACTGGAGGGCAAGGGTAAGGAGAGTTGTAGGGTGAGGTAAGAACAATTTAATCAATGAAATAAAATAAAACTCAAAATAATACTGA
>NW_010298845.1:4403-40634 GCF_000700745.2 Antrostomus carolinensis | reverse complement strand
TCAGGTTCCTTAGGTGCTCCCGAGCCTGGTCTTCTCCTATGGTGGGTAGTTTTTAATTCTCCTGGACCCTTCCTTTGCTTTCTAGGACTGGGGCAGTGTGGCACGAGCCCTTTCCAGTGAAGACTGAGGCAAAAAAGTCATTGAGTACCTCAGCCTTCTCAATGTTCTGGGTGACCAGATCTCCCGTTGCCTTCTGGAGAGTGTCGGGGCCCTAGCTATTCTGAAAGAGCTCGAGCCTTAGCATAACTGCTTGAGCTAGACAAGAAAGGAAGGGTCAGCAAAATACCATGACCATATAAGGATAGAAGAATGCAGAAGTAAGATAGTAAGTAGAATAACAAGAAGAGCGATGTGTAAATATGACTTAAGGCTTAACCTATCATATAATTGCACGATGTACAAGCTTAACCAATTATATAGTTGCTCTATGCGTGTGTACAGCAGTAATCTACCAATTGAATTATAGCCTTTGTCTCAAGACAGTATATAAGACGCAGTCTTAGTGTAATAAAGTTGGATTTGAACTTACATCTCATAGATGCGTCCGTGTTCATTTCTCGCTCGCCTGAATGCCCGTGGCAGGAGAGGGCCCAAAAAAATCGCTTTGGGTCTGTTTGAAATAAAGATTTATTTTTGAAATATAGAATAGAAATGGTTGTTAACTTTAAAAGATCAGTACTATGGCTTCTAAAGACCACATCTGAGGTCAAGGGAGGTGATCTTTCCCCTCTGTATGGTACTGGTGAGGTACATCTGGAGTGCTAGGTCCAGTCCTGGGCTCTCCAGCAGAAGACAGACATGAAAATACTGGAGTAGGACCAGCAAAGAGCCACAAAGATGATTAAGGGACTGGAGCATCTGACATAGGAGGAGAGACTGTGAAAGTGGGCCTTGTTCAGCATGGAGAAGAGAAGGCTCAGGAGGATCTTGTCAATATTTAAAAATACCTGACAGAGGGAAGTAAAGAAGATGGAGTCAGACTTTTCTTATTAGTGACCATTGACAGGACAAGAGACAATGAGCACAAACTGAAATAGAGGAATTTTCACTTAGTATAATAAAACAACTTTTTAATTTTTTTTTATTATCATTATTATTATTATTTTATTATTTTTTACTGTAATAGGTGTCAAGCACAGTGGTTGCCCAGAGTTTATGGAGTCTCCATTATCTGAGATATTCAAAACCTGACTGCTCATGCCCTACAGAGACCAACTCTGGTTGATCCTGCTTTGAACAAGGGGTTCAAGTGGACCATACCCAGAGGACCCTCTCAACTGCAGTCATTCTGTGATTCTGAGAACAAAAGTTTAATTTGTATTTTTGAGGCCACATCCTACATCAAGATGCAGCTGTCTACCAGGATCAGGACTACAGCATACATGTTCACATTCTGCTACAGCCTTCTGCAACTGAACTAACATTCAGGACTTATGCCTGACGAGACATGAAAATGCCAGATTAACAGTATTTTCAAACACGAGATGAGGAAAAATTATAAAATGGCTAATAATTCCAGTTTATTTTATTACTTCCTGAGAAAAAAAAAAAACACTTTTTTTATTTTCATCACTTCCTCTGCTTCCTAAATTTTCCTGTGTTCTAGGAGGAGATATAACTACATCTCCTTCCCCTTTTTCTTACATATTTTTTTATTCAAAGAGCAGTGCTGAAAGAGATTTTGTCCCTAGAGCACTGTGAGCTTTCCTTGGAGAGACACTGAGCCCTATTTGGAGTGAAAGTCAGGTGGTTTAACTGTAGTATCACAGGTTCAGAAGAGCTTTGTGAAGTCTCAAGGACCATTACAAATGTCCAGGTTTAATAGTGTGACCTATACCTCTTAGATCTGTTGTGGCTTAATTGAGACCATGAGGAAAGTCAGACAACTGGGAATGGGAACTGTATATATCACCAGGACTCATGTCTCATTGTGTAAGTACTATGCCTTCATAGTATGCACTTGATGCAAAATCATAGAGGTGTACAGAAATGCCACTTCTGCAACCATTAACCTTGTCTTAGAGTGGGCTACTTACAACCTTCTTTTAAAGGTGTCCAGCTGGCATTCTTACCTCCCAAAAAAGACAAAGAGCCTTTTGTCCTTTTGCCTTGAAGATGCAACTCCACAGTGCATTCCTCCTTTTCTCCACTAGCTCAGAGCTTAACCCACATATGCAAATAATCAAGAGGAACATGAGGGCAACTATATCCAGTCGGGGCTTGGATGTGGTATAAAACAGACTGTTGTGACAGAAGTTACAAATCCTCACATTTTACTTAGGCACCCAAATTTAGTCTTTATCTTCTCATGAATCCAGCATTCAATAAGAAAAATAACAATAATGAAGTAAGGATTATTCCTACTGCTTTATTATAGTAATATGTGACATTGTTGCATCCACAGTATTCTTTCCAGATGTATTCATGAGCATGTTTATAAACATTGGTTTACGAGTAACTTTTGAAATATTTAAGCAGATGGAGCATCTGCTTCTATCAAATCTATAAAGAGGATGGGGTGTTAATAAAGACTTCATTATTGGCACAGCAAATGTGAGAAAGATTACTGTTGCTTGTAAAAGCAGTAAACACTGTGCAAGGTGCAGTCTGCATACAGATGGCCTTTCCAAAGGTCTCTGTCTTTCTCGACATTAGACTGTATTAGCAGCCTAGCAAAACAGGAGCTCTCTATTAAAGAGACAGGAGGAAGGCAGGGTAAAATGCTGGAAGAAAAAGACACATGGCAGTAATCATGGTGAATAACTCTAGCTGTAGAAATACATTAAATTAAATTAACTTTACAGTCACAATAAAATTGGAAATAGTAAACGTTATGTTCTTTCTGGAAAGAAAAACCTAGTCATTTCAAGTTTAGAGGGAATCACGTAGGTATTTGAAAGTGTCTGTAAATGTACTGTTGAGCCCTGAAGTTCAGCTACAATAAACCAAGAAAGAGGAGTAGAAAACTACATATAAGTGTAATGTAAGGTGTAATCATATTAAAATTATATGAGATCTGTGAAGCTACATGTGGGTGTGTAACTGCACAACTGCAAGTCCCAGGAGGGGAAGCTTCAAGGACATCAGTCTTTATTGCTATGGATTGTGACATGTATTAGTTTACTATTCCTCTTATATTGTTAGCTTGCTATTCACTTTGCCACTGTTGCCCTCTCCTGCATTAAATGTAATGATTGCAATGAGAATATTGCCAACTCTTCTCTTGTCTCCTTGCAGCCCCAACAATTGAAATCTCTTATGTGAACTGCTATTTAATCACAGTGCTCTCTCTCCTCACAGAGAATTGTGTTCAGAATATTTTTAGAATTCCTAATAAAAAATTATCACCCCCAAAGGCTTAGACATATAAAATGGGACAGCAGTGGTTTCTGGATTCCACCCCCAGCCCTGTTGTTCTGTTCAGAAAAATAGCATGAGACCATTGTTCTATAAATATGTAAGACACAGCATGGTCATTTTGGTGTTCATTTGAATATTCACCACAACAGTGTTATTAACATTGGTATGATTTGCATAGCAATAACAATTAGTTTTGAGTGACTTCTCTCCTCGGAAGTCTTCTGTTTACATCTGAAACATGCATACAAGGCGAAAGGAGGTTTTGGTCATGAGGGGATAAGGACAGGGAACATTTGCCAGCCAGAGTTCTTGTTTATAAACACTGTGATTTCTACACTAAAATAATTAATAAACTAATCAAGATTGTAGCATCATTTGAGTTGCCTGTAATCCTGTTGGCATTCCCCATAGGACAGTTCCTCAAAGCAAAGGACTAAGTGTCTACAGAATCTTCACATTAAAGTGTGTGTGTATATGTAAATATATGTGTGCATATATATATGTATATACACATACCTCTTTTTTAAAATGCATACATGTGAATCCTGGCAACAATCAAAAAGACCTTGCAAGTTGATGATGGTATGCTGCCTGGGAATGACTATTCTGTCATTGAATTTAACCAGCTGCCATTTTAAACCCTAGTATTCTCTAGGACTGTTTTTGATTTTTCCCTGCTAGTATGTGACCAGCCTTTTCCTAGACTAATACAAATCAAAATGGGAGAAGAATAAAATGGAATTTGTTTTTATAAATAGTTACAATTTTTCTATACAACATCTTAGCATCATAATTAGCTGTACTGTGTTATACCAGAAACTGCTAATGTATGTTGATAGGACACACAGCTTTCCAGATTTCAGCCATAGGGTCCAGAGCTCCAGGCTGTATTTCTTCTGATCTTGGTTTTCCTGTTATGCTGAGCAGACTTTTTCGTTATTTGGTTATTTTGGATGTTGAGAGTTTTTTTTATTGGTAAAGTCCATCAGCACATTTTGATTAACAACAACAGAGAGCATAGAAGCATATTTAGTTAGAATGAATATCTCACTGAAATTCACTATGTATGGCCTAAAAGTGTTTATTTAAAACAGATTTACATACGGTTTAGATTTATTCTTCAGGATCCCAAAATTTAACAGGATACCTCTGGAATCAAAAGAATATCTGTATCTTCTGTGTAGATTAGCAATGTATTCAGAAACATTCTATAGTTTGAGATATTCAACTATTTAACCTGAGTGCATGATATTATCAGCAAATACCAGTTACTCCTGCAACAAGGAAGGTAATACTTCCTTTTCAAAATTACCATCCTTGGGACTTAACCGGGGGAAAAAGATTATGATATCCAATAAAACAGCAGAACAAGAAGAATTCATGGTAGAAGAGAATTAATTCAGACTTTATCTAAATTTTTGCTCTGAATGGTATTTTATTAACTATGATATTTCAGATGTTCTTTTAAATCTTCAACCTTTACACTTTTACCAACATAAATATATTTTAATCAAGTGTTCAATGGCATTTTTTTCTTAAACCAGCCTTCTACATTGAAAAGCTCATAGAAGAACACATCAAAAATGTTCTATGAAATTTCCTAAGCAGCGAAAATTATGCCTGAAATGTACCCATGGGTCTTCAGATCGGGGAAGAACAACAATATATATCCACAGAATAAATAACAAGTACTTCAGTTGTTAAGTCATCCCAGTGACAATAGTCCAACACTAAGTTTAATTTTATATCTCCTTCATATAACTCAAAATGATCAGGATTCAAGTGAACTTACTTAATAGTCTCCCATCACCTATTCCTACCTGCCCTGCTCTCCTTAACTTTTTGGCTTTTTCCATATCCACTTCCAAATTATTTCTTCCCTCCTTCTAAGTCCATATGTACATACAAATAATATCACTCCCATTTCCTGTTTTTCTCCAAACCCAAAAGCAGAGGAACTCCTGTAAAAAATTTTTTGCATTGTGCTTCTGAGCTACTGTTTTCCCTCAGATATCTAAATCTCTTCTAATCTTGAAAATTTGGATCATACATTATTTGTGACAGGAATTATCTCTTATTCTATGACTATACGCATAACAAGGTAATTTCATATTGATATAGTCTTTATACACTACCAAATAAAATTAATTGATCAGTGATATTTTATTATACTGTTATTAAGCCATGTTATGCCATGGAATGGATGCTACACTTTTTTTTTCCCCTTCAGTTATGGCTTCAGAATCAGCGTTCTCTTTATAACCAAAAACTGAGACTGGAATTTAGATATTTTGTATCCTGTATGGGGACAACCTTTTTGATTATTCATCTGATTAATAACACCATCTTTCTCTTAGCACACTGTTACTACCAACCTTTCGCTTTGCCACAAACAGCACAAAATGAGCATAGCAGTATATTACATTGTGCTGGGTTTAGCTATTACTAAGCAGGGAATTGTTGACTGGTCTCCCTCTCCTCCCTTTTTCAGAGTGAACAACCACAGAAAACATAATCTTTTCCCAGACAATCAGTTTTATTAGTTTCAAATAAATTAACTGGGAGAAGGACTCTAAAACAAGCTGTGACACAGACTATGGAACAGTAAGGTTTGAAACATTCCTCAGAGCCATGGCCAAATATAAACAGGTATATCAAGCAAAAATGAAGGCAAGCCAAAAAATATTTTGCAGATAACTAAGGGAAACACCAAAGGGGCATATCAAATAGAAATCTCTTGTGTTCACTCAAGCAAGCCAAAATTCGAATGTGAGGACAGTGAAAACATAGAGGGAATGACATCACACCACTCTCCACTACATCAGCAGTTTACTGACTTTTTCATTCTTTTTGTATCAGTATGATCTCAGGTAGATTTCACATAGGAATCTGTGTGTTTCTTCTGAAACACATATACTTCCTCTGGTGTATATGTGGGGGAATACATACCATATTCTTAAAGCACAGTGGAAAACCAGTAGGATGGGGAAGGCTTTAGGCAGAGCACAAGAAACAAGAATAGCTTTAAGGTGATGTTTCCTTTGGGTTAAGAAAGTTCTTCATTCATTGTAAAAGAAAGTGACCTTTTTCTGTCTGAAAATGGGTATCTATTACTGTGAATTTGTGGATGAGCAGTAGTGGTGATAAGAAGTCATCAGTCAGGCAGGTGGTCTTGGTGACTTGCAGTGTTATTTTAAAAGTCTATCTACAGATTGTCATCATCAATGATGCCCCTAAAAGAATATCTGGCTTAGAAAGCATGAGGATCATCAGAAGCTCCAAATATTACATAAATTAATTAGCATCTTGTTATAAAGAAGCTCTTTATTGCACTTTTGTTGTTGTTGCTGCTGCTGCGATGTGAGTCATAAAAATAGAATATGAAGATATGTAAAATCTGTGACAACCCCTGGAAGACATAGCCATGAAGTGACCCTAATTATTACTAAGGCAAGCCACACAATATGAAGCAATGGTGAAGAAGATGCAAGGGAATAGTATGCCTTATATAACTCTGGCATCTAGACTTTGTAGGTGATGGGCTGCCTCATCTCATTAGTGTCCCATGCAGATTCATTTGGATGTTCGTGGGCAGTTTGCCAAATGAAACTTTGGTGAACCCTCCTAAGACACTGGTCTCCAAGAGGTCCCTCTAGAATCTCTGGGTCTCCTTAACTCCAGTCACCACAGCAATGATGGTAACTAGGGAGCATCACAACTGTCAGAATTCGGTGATCATCTATTTTTTTCTCAATCATCTTCTATTATTTCCATGCAAAAATGATATAGTAATATAATAGAAGGTGCTCTAAACAGATAGAAAAGAAGGGATAACTCATTGAGATGAAGAACAAACTCACAGCAGAAGTATTTAGACAATGAAATAGAAAATTTAAAGCAAAGTTACCATCACAATTTAACTCATCTGGCTTTGATAACCAGTTGCTGAGCAACATATTCATTCATAACTATCACTGAGCTTGATTAAACATGGTTTGTCTCTTTGCTGGAGGTATAAAGATTCCTTGATCTATAATCGAGAGACAGAAAAACTTTGAACAATACACAATAAACCAGCAGGTTTCACCTGAAATCAAATTTATTTCATACTCTCTGACAATAATTTCTGTAACCAAGTGCTAGAGGTTTGGTCAATCTTCCTTTCTTACTTCATGCTTTGCAACTTAATTATGCTGCTAAATAGGGAAATGATAATTATAGCACTTGAGAAGCACTTTGTATTTCCAAAGGTTCATTCAAAAGCTAATTACTAAAAAGTGACATAGCTTGACCCCTCTGGCTGTGTATCCTGGCAGGGCAACAGTCAAGGGACAATTCTGGGAGGTTAGCAGCCCTCACAGTCTGTCCTGAACTGTGGCACAGATTTTCTGAATGAGTCTTGTGAGATAACTTAGGTGCAAATTTTGCTGATCCTTATCAAACTCAGTCTAAACAAATAACTTACAATTTTTTCATTAGGATTTCATTAGTCCAGATGACTAACACTGGACTTTGTGAACAGCCTTAATGAAGGATCCTTATGGTGACCAGAGTAAAAGAACAATAATAAATAGACAAAATGAAAGAATAATTGTCATTGGACATTAATATATTTTTTACTTCGAGTAGTGAACAGAGTAAAAATACATTTTTCAAGACTTTCAGCCTGAAAGTATTTCCTTAAAACCTTGAAGCATTCACAGAGCTAGTTCCATAGTTATTAACTGTGGAAAACCCTTTGCATGGATATTATCTTCTTACAGCACAAAAACAGAAGACAT
The DNA here is from genome assembly GCF_000700745.2 of Antrostomus carolinensis. Classification (NCBI taxonomy): domain Eukaryota; kingdom Metazoa; phylum Chordata; class Aves; order Caprimulgiformes; family Caprimulgidae; genus Antrostomus; species Antrostomus carolinensis. The sequence goes on along the minus strand of NW_010298845.1, from coordinate 32,493 downwards.
AATAATTAAGGTACAGATAGAAAACATTAAATGTTAGCTGCATGGTTTGACCTCTTGGTCAATGTTTGCAAGCTACCTACAAACTTTCCTTTGTCCTCATTACTGGAAAGAAAATACAGAAATATACATATTCTCAAAACCACTTTTATCTTTAAACAATCAGCAAAACTATTTCCTCTTTCCACACATTAAGTGCCTTAATGTATTTCTAATGTTGTCAGAGAAAAGTCTACAAAACTGTGGGACCCTTTTTAGACACATTAAAGATCGGGATAGGTCTCTTTCTGTGAGTAACAATGTATTGTTAGTTATTCTTATGAAAATAGCAGAGCCTTCTTGTAGGGGGGATATGAAGGTAAAATTTCTAACAGTACTGGCGAGTCTATCATGTCTGATAATGTTTTTCATAAATTAATATATGGGATTTTTTCATTTCGAGAATTTTAAACGTACACTTGATAAACTTGATGTTTTTTATTTATGCCAAGATACTCTCCGATGCAAGAACCTTTATTGCATTTTCAGTATTACTTCAGGAAACTTTATGAAAAATGTGGGAGATATCAGTGTGAATGTTATACCTCTATGATTATTATTCTGCTGTTTGTTATGAAAGAATAATAAGTCAGAACTGGATGATTTAGTATTTCTGGACAAAGACAGAAGATGGCTTTAGGTAAAATGTTATCAAAATATCCAGAAATAATACAACTTTCAGACCTTGCACATTGTACCTCTGAATATACCTTCATATCCATAGAAAAGAGTGTGAAGACAAGATCAGAAAATATAACTTCTGAAAAACTCAACTCCTACAAATATTGGGAAGAGGCTACCTCCAGAGAAAAGCAGAATGCTTTGCCATACTGACTGTTGAAATAACCAGAATAAATTAGACTGATATGGAAAGCAATATTAAGATGTGTGAAGTCTTTTAGTCATTTTATCCCTTTTCTGTCCAACTCCTGTGTTCTTAGAGGAAAATAAATTCTTATTTAAGATCAATTTGTTCTGTACTACTGCAAGAACCTAGTAGTAGAATCTCCCTTCTGAAGACAGATTTCTGACTGTCACTCAAGCAGAAAGAACTTTCTGAAAAAAACATAACCAGCAAAGAAGGTCACAGTGCCATAAAGACCAGACTTTGGATGGTGTGAACAGAACTGTGAATTTTCAGCCTGAAGTAAATGAAGGAAGAATCTGTGACAAACTGAATGATATTTAATGAGACAATCATAAAGTTTTCACAGAAGTCATGGAAATGATTGTTAGACTGCTTTGTACAAGCACAAAAACCTTATAGCAGGACAGTGAAGAATCATGCCCTCACTGTGGAGATATGTGGAAGACCTTGAATCACGAAACATAAAACACAAAATACTCAAAGAATTTAATGAACTCAGTAGCAGCTTGCACTACACAAATGCAACTAATGTTACCACTCAGCTGATACTCTGGAGTTGATAATCCTGTAGTCCTCCTTTTGCTGCCATTGGCACATTCATGTTGTAACAATTTCCACTTTGATGATGCTCCATTATTAGAACTGTAAAATCACAGAATATTTCACATTGGAAATAACCTCAAAAGGACATCTGATCCAACATTTCATGGGAAAGGGAGCTTATCTCTTACTTATCTAGTATTCACACTGTCCAATTACACCTCAAAACCACCAGTGATGGGGACTGTACACTCTTCCAGTGGTTGATTGTTCTCACTGTAAATTAATTCTTTCTTATATCAAGATGAAAACCCTATCCCACGCAACTTGTACCACCGTTCCTTGTCTTCTCTATGTGGCTCCCTGTGAAGAGAGAGCCTCTGTCCTCCTTGTAGTAACCATTTAAGTACTGGAATACTGTGATGATGTTCCACCTTAGCCTTAGTCTTCTCCAGGGAGAAGAGACTTAATTCTTCTATCTTTCCCCACAGGGTAAGTTCTCTAGCCCTTTGATCATCTTTTTGTCCCTCATTTGGACTCTTTCCAGTCTATCCGCATCTTTCTTGGACTGTGGGGACCAGAACTGGACACAATACTCCAGGTGCAGCCTGACAAGTGCTGAGTGATCACATCTCTACCTCATCTAATAATGCCCCTGCAGATGTAGCCCAGGATCTGATTTGCCTTTGCTACTACAGCAGCACACTGCTGACTCATGTTCAGTTTGTTGTCCACCAGGACCCGCAGGTTCCTTTCAGCAAGGTTGATCCTCACACAAATCCTAGTCTGTACTGAGCTATTTGTTTATTTCTTCTCAGGTGCAGGACTTTGCACTTCTCTTTGTTAATCTTCATACTTTTCATGCTTGCCCAGTCTTCCAACCTGTGCAGGTCTTTCTGCAAGATGACTGTCTCTTCTGATACATCCACCTCACCACCCAGTTTGGTGTCATCAGCGAACTTGCTGATGCTGCTTTCAATCCCATAATCCAGATCATTTATGAAGATGTTAAACACTGATCACGATGACCTGTTAGATATTTTTCTACCTATCTTTCAGGCCATCCATCCTGTCTACATCTTGCCAGTTTGTCTAGGAGAAGTTTTATACTTCTAGAAGTGTTACAGTTTTATAAATCTCAGCTTTCTTGAATACTGGATATTAGGCAGTATATACTGCCAAGGCTAATGGTTGCATTCATAATAAAAGTGAACTTGAAAAATTAACTGTTATTTGCAGATGTCATTAATGTTTACTAAAATTTGTTTGTAACAAAAACTGGGTAGAAAACATAATTTCTAATGTGTCTGCAGAGTAATATCCCTGCTTATAATGAACAAAATCTAATCTTTCCAATCAGTTTACGCTGTGCTGTTTGGTATGATGCATATGGTAAACTGATGTAGCCTTAAATAAATACCAGTAATAATAAGGGGAAAAGATCCTTAGGAGAGGAGACATGTTTTAACGTGGTTCTACCTTACTGTTAATTTGAGATGTTGAATCAGCATCAGGCACTAGTGTAAATAAACTGTGTGACTAGCCAGTCAGAGAAGGCAGATTTCAGCTAATGCCAACTGAATTTTACAGAGATAAAGTGCAAACTAAGTTCTCATCCAAAGCCAAAGTGAATATAAACTCATAGAAAAGTCTCTTAAGCAGTAATGTTACTGTTAACTAATGCCTTAGAAAAAGTGGTGCTTGTATAGAGTTGTCCAGTTCCTGAGTGGGTGAAGCATGATCAGTTTTGGATCTTTCTTTCTTCCATACTGCACTGCAGTTTAGAAAAAATTAAACACGTACTATGCAGAGGTAGGTACCGCTGTGTGATGCCACTGGCACAATTTGGATTCTAATCACATAAGTGTCCTTACACAACTTGTTATTTTCTTATTCTTAGGTGTTCAATAAACTAGATGCTAGACCACTTTAGAAATACAAGGTTAAGAAAAAAAATTATTGCATATTTGTTTTCAGATCATTGGTAGAGCTTAAAATGTATATTAAAGTAGGCATGACTTGGAGTAATACCCTGGAGTGCTTTTCCCTACCCAAGAAGTCAGACATATTAAAATTATAATTAATAATGATCTAGAAAATTTGGAAGCAGTTCAAAGCAGTTAATTTAAGCATCCGTTGTCTGACAAATTAGCCATAAAATTTTTCAAAAGAAAAACCATTTGGAGAAATTCACATCTAGAAAATTCATTACTCTGGTCTTCTGTGAATAGTAGTATGCAATATCATTCAGGTTTTATATTTAATTTCTAAATTTTGTTGTATGTCCTACATATATGGATGTCCAATGAGATTTCTAAATGTAGATAAAAAGCACAATGCTGTTCAAATTAATGGGAAATCTTGGACACAGGAGATGTTTTTCAGACTTATAGTACATTCTTGATTCCATCCCATCTTGATATGATAGTTGTAAAATGCAGTTTAATTTCTCATAAGTGTTATTTTGTGCTCCAACTAAGCAGATAAAATATAAAGGAAGGTAGCCACAAGGCATCAAATGAAAAACATATGGGAGCCTAAGTATATTAAGTACACTTAGCACTTACTTTGAAAAAAAAAAAAAGTTTGGTTTTTTTCTGCTGACCTAGTAATTTAAATACAAGGTCCCTTGAATCCAGATCAGGTTCTGCAACAAGAAATAATTATATGATGGTAAGTTCTAAATCCAATCATTCTGGATAACCACAAGTACATGTGGGCTACTATTGAACTACAAATTGAGTTCAAATAACATCTTAGTTTAAGTATGTTATTCAAACTTATTGACCCTGTTAAAAATTTTAATGCATTGCAAAATTGTGTATTGGCAAAGCACAGTCGCATCTGGAAGCTATCCTGAGGGAAGTCTGGAAGCTTTTCCTAGGTTGAGGAATCTGAAAAAAATGACTATATCTTTTCTTTTTTTTGAGCAAGCAGGGCTGTTACTTAGCAAAGTTGTTTAGCAGTGAAATAGTGTAATTTAAACTATTGTTATGTTCTTGTGGGAATATACTATTGAGTGAAAAAGCAGCTGTTCAAACTGCTGTAGAACAACTATTTCAAGCTAACTCTAGACCTTGAAAAACAGTTCTACTGAAGTTTCTACTTGTCAATCAATATTGGTCATATAGACAGAAAAGAAAAAAGGGGTTTTTTTCTGGAGTTCATTCTAACACAGAAAAAGAGCTATTGTATATCTTGTCAGTTGTAAATATTTATTTTTTGACCTTTGATTAAACCTCAGATTGACACAAGTTAATCAGTCAAGAGTTAGTTAAGAAAGTGAAGAATTTCTTTCTATATAAACATGGAAAGAATTAAACAGTGACTAAGACATCAAGAGAAAGTAATTTGAAAGCTTTCAGTAATAAAATTTACAGTATTTTTCATAATAATTTCTAATTAGTATTTCATCAGTGAAAAACAAAAACTTAAAAGTTCTAGAAAATTATCTAATATTATTTTGCAATTTTGTCACTGTTTTCATGAAAGGTATGTTCTGAAATTCTCTTGAAAAGGAAACAAATTTGGAATTGATTTTCAAAAGTTCCTTATAGCTAGGCTGTAAATTAACATTGTGACTCCCTGTTGCAAGTAGATTTAAAGAAAAAAAAAAAAAAGGGGGGGGGGGGGGGGGGAAGGGGAATAAAAATAGGGAAGGATAAGATAACTGTTACAGGGAGAAATCTTATCTGATGCTATAACCATAAAAGTGTGATCAAATTTAGACACATAAAAGAAAATCAGATAACATTAAAAAATTAGATTCCCTGTATATTGCCATATACATAATGATGGCTCGACCTCCTTCTGAATCAGACAGATGGTGTTAGTTCAGTCATCTCTTATTTCACTAAGATACTATTATGAGGAACTGAAACTTCATGTCAGTGATGGGCAATATTTTTCTATGCACGGTTAACTGCTATCTTCTATTGAAAAGGACAGTTTTCCTGTTTTTGTTATACTCTTGAAATTTAGTTGTTATTCAGAAGAAAAGCAATCAGTGTTAACATATGATATGAGCGTGGTAGTTCTTATCTTTTCTGCCAGAAATTGAAAGGCAACTGATTTTGGAAGCTATGATTGACACATGCCCGTGTACTTTGATCATTGAACTGAACAGTATAGCAGTCAAAAATAGAAGGATTTGTCTAGACAAGGAGGACTACTTTTAAGTGACAACGATTAGCATTATTCCACTGTATGAATCGTCAGGTGTAAACCACTCCTACCTAAAAAGAGAGTGAAGAAATTTCTCTCTCCTGTTTCAGACATTTATTTTAGAATAGGGTAGATCACCATCTTAAGAAAATTCCTTTGCCTCAAATGTTGGGTAAAAAGGGACCAGCTGTGACTGGACAGGTAATGTTTAGATGGCTAGCATCAGATGGGATGAATCCTACCCAACAATTAATCACTTCCCACAGTGGGACTTCTTGCATATTAAGCATTAAATACTGTAAACAGTATCCCAAACTAATTTATCTTGTTTCCAGGCTTTATGCTCAATTAAATGAATGACATTATATTTATTGCAAACTGACTAGAAACCATTACGCTTTGCATCTGGGGACAAATTCTAAAAATCCTATAATTCCTCCCTTCCATCCCAGTATCCATCTGTTTCTGAATAGCCAAAGTCTTTCTAAAACTCCTAAGCCACCATCTGCGATAAGGTTACCATAAGTCTAGATTTTCTATGACACTTTGGATTTTCCATCTGGAAGTTTTACTGTTCAGGATTTTGAATACTTCTGTTATTTGTCCAGGAATTCTGCTCAAAAACAGCTAAGTATTTCCTTCTGAAAAATCCTAGTTTGAAATATGGCAGCTCTAATCAGGGGAAAACCATCTGTTGTTGCTGTAGTGCTTAGATTTGAGCATAGATATATTTATCTAGACAGCTGCAACTTTGCAATTGCTGCACTAATCAATAGTTTTTTGGCTGCAATTTTTGCAGCAGCAGCAGTTACATTTACATTTTCTTTCTCAGTTGCAGCTGCACCAAGAAGAGAATGATAAGAGAGGAACAGCAAGGAAGTAGAGCATCCAGAGGTGTTGGTTCACAAGGGATTTTGTTTGGGATCACTTCATGTTTTAGTGTGTGAGGCTCAGGGAAAAAGGATTGATCAGTGGCTACAGACTTCAAGATGACAACAGGAATAGCGAACTGAACAGCTGTGCAAGGCTCCTCTGACTTACTGAGCCAGCTCACTACTGTGAGAATTCATTATCCGTTCACTAGAATGTGACCATCGCCATACTGAGCCTCCTAACTATAGCTTGGCACTGGCATTTGCTGACCAATTTGGCAGAGGCAGATCAGCTGTCGGTGTTGTTACAGTGGAAATGAATAAACCTATTAAAAATGTTCTATCGCTGTAAACTGTAAAACTCTAAAACTCAAATATCTAGTGATGTCTTGGCACATGGGAATGGAGTTATCTAATTGTATTGGCAAAACTTCAAGGACCCACATTTCTACCATTTTTCAGTGCAAGGCTTGAATTTACAATTGGAAACTAACTTGCTGGAAAAAAACCCCTTGCTAAAAAGAGTAAATGGCAATGTTATTTCTTTAGGACCACTAATTTGGTTTCCTTTTTGCAGAAAGACTAATTTGCCACCACAGACAACACCACAGATATTGATGGTGAAACTTTTCTACTCTTATTCAGAAAAACTTGCTAACTTCTCTTCTATATGGTTTATGAAGTCTACTTAGTTCTATCCTAAGTCGAAGAATAGAACAACTATTTGTAAGATGACTGTAGAATATCTGCTTCTCCTCTGATCTTTTTATTTATACTTGCTACACCTGAGAACCCTTCAAGTTATGGGACATTCTCCTTAGCCATTTCCTGGTTGTAGTCCAGCTAGCCATCCATTCCACTAGAAGAAGGGAGCAGGAAGACATGGAGGATCCTAGAGATTATAAGAATAATTTCCTCCTCTCATCTTGTGTAGATGGCGGAGCAACACCACACAACAACCACTGATTCCTTGGACCTTCAGGGAAGAGGATGAGCTGTTGTGATGGTCTACTCAAAGTCCTCTTTCTCTAATCTCAGAGAAATCATGAGGGATTCTCTCTTTTCCTGTGCTCCTCCTGCTTCTCAGTGAAAACCTTTCTGTTGTGGAACAGCCTCCCTCATTCCCAGAGGCTTTCTCAAGTTCTCCAAATGTTCCTGACTTGCTTCTGTCTGAGTAAGAAGAGTAAGAAAAGTATAAAATAAACAGGCAGTTGTTACTACTGGTTCACTTTCTATGGAGGAAAATTATTAGAACATTTTTGCAAAGTTGGGATGATATTTTCAGGGCACCTTTCTCTTGTTTTGGGAGACCTGAGTAATGGAGTGTCTTTTTCTTCCCTGTCTACTATGTGATCTGGGCAACAGAGAACTTCCTTAGCATGGAAGATTATAATAACTGGGGATAAGAGAGATCACTGTAAAGGATATATTTAATTGCTGCTGTGCTTTACTTTGTTTGACATCCAAAAAACAAACATGAGCCTGGAAGTCCTGGGGCAAGCATTTCTATTAAGAATGTCTGTGACTTTATATGGTGGGCACTGAAGTGAAATGGAAGCTGCAAGCAGAGCTTCTTTACATCTATGCAACGTCCTTCTCACTAGTATAAACATATAGGTCCAAAGTAATTTATAGCCTGATGAAGATAATAAACAACTTGGGCTAGATCCTCAGCTGCTGCAAAAGCTAATGGTGCTACTCTAGTTGCACCTTCTGAGCTATATGCTTCTGAGTAGTATATATTTTTTTAATGTTTAGAAGCCAGAATCCATGTTACTAAGTACTGTGGAGATGTATAAAGAAAAAAGAGAATGCAATTTTGAACTAAATAACAAGAGAGAGATCTTGCAGAAAACTAAGCAAGAAACGAACAGTAGGTTTCTTGCATAAATGGGTACACCATACTGTGTAGAGGTCTAGACACTGTGATATTCAGTTATCAGTTTTTCTTGTCAGAATATGTCAAATAAGTCTCCTACCATCCCCCAAAATCCAATGAAATATGAACCTGCACATCTATTCCTGTCCCACATAACACAAAACTGAAAATAATTTGCTTTTGTCTCTCTTTTTTTAAATGTCAAAATACTTAATCTTTCTAGAGGTACAGATCATATAATATATGTCTATGTCTTTACAATGTGTTTTGTAGATAGTCAGTCAATGAAAATACCTGACAATTATCAATCATTAGTTTTCAAAGGCTCCTTTACCTTTAAATCACTGTAGCAATGCTTTCATAAAATATGACTTGTTTACTATTATTCTTTTATATGTGCTGTAGCTGTCATGCCATTACAATTACCTTCTATCTTTGCCATCTGGAAACAGGGAGAAGACCTTATCTTCTTTGTACTGTATGGAAAATAATTACCAGTGAAATTCTGTATCATAACTGAAGGAGGATTTTTACATCATAACTTGTTTGCTGTCTAATTTCATAAGACAAATTGATTTAACAATGCATATTACAAGAACTTATATATGTTGCTCTTATGATGTTGCTTTAAACTTCAGAACTGAGCTTTTCCATCTAAACAATCACATAATATTTCTAAAGCCCTAATAAAGCTCTACCAAACAATAAAATACTTTTAGCACTCAGATATGATGCACAGGGTCACAGCAACCTGAGGAAACAAAAACTTGTTTGGCAAAACAGTTCCATCATGTCCTTTTTAACTTTGTAATAAAAAAGGTAATTAGCAATAAAGATCAAATCCCACTAGATTTTAAACCTTATTTAGCTCAGATTAGCAGCTGAAATTTCAGATATTTATCTGAATTTAGTCAATCTATATATAATGATTAATGATAATAAACCCATCCAGTCTGCCGTTCAGTCAGCTTGGGCATACTCTTATACACGCATAAAATCTCCCTGAGAACAGTGGGGTTACTCTGAGAATCAAAGGTCTGGCCACATGCATTTTACTGCAGGAAGTGTTTCCTCATGAATTATGCAGGTATCTCTCTTAACCAGAAAACCCTGAAAGCAAGTTCTTTTGTAGCATTTTGCTCCTTGTCCTTCTAGTCTCAGAACTAGAAGAAAAGCAGAATGCAGACATAAGAATTAATAATGGGGGGCATCAGGCATAACCAAACCTTGCACACATCCAAGAAGAACTAAGATGTTTCAACTTGAATTGAAAGTGTGAAGAATTCCTTGACTCATGACCAAATAAAAATGGGCTTCAAAATCCAATGTGAAAAAATGTCTCTGAAAGGGTATCTCATATTTGCCACTCTAACATAAGGGGAGGGGGATCTACATATAAAAAGACAATAAACTACTGACTGGAAAATTGCAAAAAATATCCTTGCCATACCTCGATCCTAATTTATTGCCACAAAAGGAAACAAGTTCCATATTTCTGCATGATAAGAACAGTCACAAATATAAATACCTATGTTTGTGTAAAAATTCAAAATTAATCAAATTTTGATGCCTGGAGGGGAAAGAGAATCTGTAATGCAGTGCAAACAATGTCAAAGAAATAGGAACAGTCATGGATCAAATTTCTGATAAAAAAAATGCCCCTGGGAAATTCAGATATTTTTTCATGGTGGTTTTACATCTTTATGCAATGTAAAGACCCACTCTTCATTGGGCATGTGATCTGTGACAGTAAAATAAATATCTTTCCATTTCTGGTCATTGTCTGGTATGGAAATTAAAAAAGAACAGCAAAGCAAACAGCTGCAAGAAGACTATCTCATTTTAAAGATTAACTCTAATACAAAATTACTTTATATTGTCTTGCAACTATTTGGAAACTCATTAAATTTACAACAGTCACTTCATATGGAAATTACTTCTCTCCCCTGAAGAGACAGTTAACTGTAGTAACATATTTCATGGTCCATGGTTGTATGAACTTGCCCTGTTTCAGCAAAGAGCCTGAAAACCGTACAACATTAATGCAATGACAAGGCCTAAGTATGGAGCTCAGAGTGTCTTTCTTGCCTTTTCTTCATGTCTGCCCATGGAGAGGCTGACAATGCACGTATTGCCTTGCTAATTGAGCATTAGATTAAGTGGACTGGTGTATTTGTTGACGGGATTTTAGCAAATAACTAGAAGAAGTAATTGCCATCATAAGCACAGCAACATATCCGCTTTACATTTTAATTTAATGTGTTTGTATGGGATCTTAATCCTTAGAACAGCTACACACTACTGTAGCTAGCTATAAATGTGAGACATAAAGTATCCTTCTAATAGCATGTCATCAGCATTTGCATTTTCAGCTTGGAAAAATTGTTTTGGAAAGGTTGATGCATTTGGAAACATTACAGTTCATATTTTGCAAGCTGATCAAATACTGTATTTTCTAGGAAGAAAACTGCAATGCCATCGCTCTTTATAAAAATTATTAGACAAGAAGGCCAGCAAATTTAAATAATTGCTGCAATGAAAGGTAGTCATATATTCAGTAAATAAAACTACCCACTTGTAAGCAGCTTTAGGAATCAATATAATCTAATCTTTCTGTTTAGTTTTTGCCTATCAAACCTACTATAATAAACACAAACAAATCCTTGAACCTGAATGTGTTTCTTCAGAGTATCATTACCTTATAAGTACATCACACAATACTTTCACTAGTGGAATAATTTTCTTAACCTAGTGGTTAAAAAATGTATTTACTTTTTAAGACAAACAGTTGGTCTGTATCTCAAGACCTGGAGGGTACCAGCAGGGCTGCACATCCCCAAGCAGCCTGGCAGGGCAGCCCCACCTGTGGGCCAAGGATCTTAGATCAGCCTCAGGCTGGGACCTCAGCCCTGTGCCAGCCCAGGCCTCGCTGAGCCCAGTGGGGCTCTCTGTATGGACCCAGCCCTACCTTGTGGAGCGATCCCACTCCTGCTGCTCCCTGACATCCCATTGCACAGTCTCCCACAATAACTGCTGTTGGTTGCAAAAAATACTTAGATCTTCTTGCATTACAAAAAGCTAAGCCCTGTCAAAGTACTGTCTGGCAATAATTTATGTTATTCCATAGGAAACTGAGTAGACAAAGCTTTAGTATCCACTGGCTTTCTAATCACCTTCCCAATACAGACTTGCCCTCTTTAGGATTGGACAACTCAATGCCTGGAAAGTTTCATGGTACCCAGAGCTCTGTCTCCTGAGGAACTCCCACACATTCTGCTAATGTGGAACTGAAATAGGAATGTAATGGTCCAAAAGAAAAATGCCAATCTGGACTCAAATAAAATATTACAAAATTCTCTTATATCAGATAAAAGTGGTACTGCAAAATTGCAAACTATGACCGGCAAGTATAAGGGCTTTCATCCTTGAACTTCATGGAGATCCTGGTCAAGTTCTCCCAAAAAGTATGTCAAAGACAACCCCCTAATGTTAACAGTTTTAAGAACCTCTTCTGCGAATATGTTCTATAGGAAGATGCTATAATTATTTTGCTTTCCCTTGCAGGTGGCTGCCCTTCATTGACATGATGGTTGCAGTTGCCATTTTGATTTTGGCCCAGTTTTCTGGTTCCTATATTACTGTATTGAAATTGTGTTAAAAAATGTGGCCTTAACTGTCCTAGATGGCTTTCAGTTGCTGAGGGGAAAGGGAGAGTTTTATTGTTGTTGCTGCTTTTAAGATCTACTTAAATGTAATTATGAAAGTGGCAGAATTTGCATACAGTGATTTCTATGCTTCATGCAAGAAAAATAGGTTAATCACACTATATAGATAATTTGATCTCTGATAGTGTTTCATTCCTTCTACCTAAAATGAAGAGTGCCAACAGAATCATCAAGATATATGTTAATGGAAATAAATCATTTTGTGTAGTCACTGTGCCACACACAAAATGTTGGTAAAGCATTTTATACATGGTTTAAAAAAACATGGGACCAAGAATGGCCTCAGACAAGATGTCAAGTTTTTGAATGCTGCTGATGTAAATCAGTATAATTGGCCTCAATTAGACTTTTAGTTAAGATCAAGATGGTTCTTTCTCTTCCCAGTAGAATGCATGAAATCATAATATTGCATTACTGATGGACTTCTAAAATTTATGATTTATCTTCTGAGCTTGTGTGGTTGAGTATCTGATTTTAAATTAGCTTGGCTATGACTAATGTGTGGATAGACACAGTGAGACAAATCTGCTTTTTGTTTATAAATGACCTACCAATAAAACTGCCCCTCTCTTTCATATATGAAAAAAATGCCTTTAATTATCATGCATATTTACACTGTTCCAATGACTGGGTGGTACTGCACTAATATGTGTATCAGCCCAAAATCTAGGACAATAACTTTCTTACCTATTTTACCTGTCCTGTAAACTAACCTAAGATTCTATTTCTTTCCTCAAGACGTGCTCCATATAGTGGAAGGATCACACAGAATAAATGAATTGAAATATGTATATTTCAACAACAGAATGCTTCTGCCTGGCAAAGTCTTGCAGAGTTTACTTTATGCTAGCATGTTGCACCAGCAATGTAGCTCTCTGTTAAGTAATAGGAAAAGATAGAAACACCAATCATTCAATGTAGTTAATATCTACCTGTTCCTAAATAAGCAGCTGATTTATGAGGTTATCATAGATGGAAACAAAATGTTGAAAAAGTATAGAGACTGACAGACGCAAATAGAAAAGAATAGGAACATAAGAGAAATGAAATGTGGAGAAAAGTACATGTCTGTATAGACAGATTGATATGTATGTGCATGAAAACCTTTTCATACATATATGCAAATATTGCTCTGAGTGAGAAAATTCAGAATACAATAGAGGCCCACTCATGGTCAGAAAAAGATTGAAGATACAAGGTAAGCCTTGCCATTTTTCAACCCCTAAAGTTCTTGTACAGAGAAATCTCTTTTTTTGACTGAATACTTAAAGCAGATTGAACCATTGCTCAACGTGCAATCAAACCAGATACTCTTAGACTTAATTATGAGTGACAACCCAAGCCACAACTTCAGTGCTGGCTCACTTCACTCCTTCATCTACGTACCCTCAGGGATTGCAATTCTAATGTCTCTGTTGCTGAGGAAATTACATTATAAACTAGCTTTCATAGACAAATCAATCACACCTCAAATTTTTAAGTTTATTTTCACATCCCAGAGCCATCTTCAGCTCTTTATATTGAATTGACACATATACAATATTATTTAATATCACTTTCATTTTTCTTTTTCTTAGAATAGATGTTTCTATTTTTTCTTCTTGCTCCTCCATAATATTCCCAAAATAGGCACCTGGACATTTTTACTTTACAGTTTACTTTAATGTTTCTGATAGTGCTGACATTATACTTACATTACCAATCTGTCCATACACAGATAACCATTATTTCTGTTTCAGAAACTGTATATCCACCTGTGTACCCTACCACTCATTTTATGATTATTCTTTCAATCATACTATCTTGTATGTGTCTGCACACATGTACATGTGTGTGTATTTAGGTATTTATACAGGTATATAATAAAACTTCATTTCTTGCCTCGTCAGATTTTCTTATGCAGTTCCAATTTATCCTGTCTAATGAGACAATTTCTAGCAGCAGTCATGTTGACAGTAGAAGTAATAGCTTTACAAAACCAGTAAAGCAGTGACCTGTTGCTGTACATTGCTATGTTTTTTCTTTTTATTGAGCAACTACACTCCATAATGGAAGACACATGTGAGAGAAGAATATTCCTAATCGCCAAATGTTCTGATAAAGAGGATCAACTAATCTTTTTCTATTAGAAATGGGAATAGGTATTAATTCCTATAAACTAGTGTGAAGATAAAGTTCAAATAAAACTTGACAATATTAAAGTTCTTTGCAACTCTCTTTTTATGCTCTATGCAAATTTCTTCACACTCATGTCAGCCTATGACTTAATACAATTTTTGAGATTCATCCAGTATGTCAGTAGTGCTGATACAAGCTGAAAACTATAAATTATCCTGGCAGTGACTATTACCTAAACCTGAGTTACTAGTTCCAATTAGATTAGCTCATCTTTTCTCATTGTTATCTTTAGGAAACTTTAATGCAGCCAGCTCTGTGGGAAAGGCAGCTGTCAAACAATAAGCTCAGCTGCAGCTCTGCTTGCAGAGTGCACAAAGGACTTGGGAACACCAAGAGCTTGTAGCCTGATCTGTAGCAGGTCCTAGGTGCAGCCTTTTGGCTGACTGCAAGGGTCATTAAGCTTTTGCTTAATTGTCATTACGGTCTCAGTCTTTATGTACCAGACTGATGGAGAGTGCTTTTCTCTGGCCTTCTTAATGCCACAAACAAAAGCTCTCTCACTCACTTGCTGTAAGCATACTCATCATGTTTCACAAATAGTGGGTGATGATTAAATGCTGCATATTTCTGAGGTCCAAATGAAGTCAGTTAATGGGAAATTTAAAATCTCTTGCAATGCTGAGCTTGTTGTCATTTGTTTTTATGACTGTCTTCAAGGAAAAATCAAAAAAGAACAAGAAATTCACTCTTTTGTAATATGTAAGATAGGATTTTGAGGGATTCTTTAGGTAAATATTACTGAGGGATTAAACATAAACCATCAGTCTAAAACATCCATTAAGATTAGATGTAGTACAATCTACAGGTGAAATTCATTTCACTTGCTTGAAGTCAATAATCAAGCTACATGCAAGAGAAGCCTGGAGGCCTCCAGGTTCTTCATTTTACCCTTCCAACTCGCTGCCTAAGCCGCAGGAGACAGACCTCCCCCAGAGCCGCAATCTCTTACCTGCAGACTAGAGAACATAGCAGTGCATTACCCAGAGCCCTGGGACAAATGGACTTGTAGAAACCTGCCTCCCTGGTCATTCCTCCCACAATTCTCCCACCTGTGGTGCTCCTGGGGATGCACATAAAAACAGAATATGATCCTGGAGGGTTTATCATTCCCCTTCCTACCGGCAGACATTTTCAGCTAAAAGAATTATTCTCAGTTGTGGGGTAATTTAGGCCTTTTTTATAAGCTAACAAATTTTCTAGGGTGGATCAATAATGCAGAAATGTTGAGAAGGTGGAAATTTTACATTGTCTGAAAAATCTTCTTGGTGCTATAGGTTTACAAACAGTACCAGGGAAATTTTTTAAAATATTTTTTATTTATTTATTTATTATTTTTTTTAAAGCCTAGGACACATGAACAGAGATATTAGCATTGATCAATGTCCATTGACCTTTTGACATGAAAAATATCTTTTCTCTAATGTTAAGTTGAAAGCATTTGTCATATTTTAAAAAAATCACCAATCACAAAAATAATAAACTCACCACCTTTTTTCTTTTCACTGACATTAGAGAGTATCATGTTTGATGCAATACTTAAGTTACATTAAGTTTTGCTTACAAATCACAGCAAAATTCACAGGAGCCTAAAAAGAAAATCCTTGTCATGTGGTAAGCCCTAGTCAATAGTATGTCATCCACTCTGGGTCTCAATTTAGTTTAAAAAGGCTTAACAACTGTCAATTTGAAGAAACAAGTTTGGAATAACAATGACCATCTCATCTTGTTTATTGATTTTAGCTGTTTTATTATGTTTTATCCAGCGTGCTAAAATTCAGAGCCTCCCCAGTACCTTTCAGATATACTTACAGAAAAACTTTAACACAAGGGTATGAATTTAGAATAGATTTTTCCTGACTAACTAATGACAAAAAAAAAAAAAAATGTTCAACAACAGTTAGTTCTCCTTATTAGAAGCATTGCCAACTATGAAGCTATAAAATAAAGATTACAAATAGTCAGTGTTGGCTTTAGAAAAAAGGTTTCTCTTCAGTACAAAACTGGAGAAAGGGGCTGGTCTTGGGGTTGACCTGAGTTTCTCACCCATTTCTCAGTATCTTTGAACTCTCAATCTAGAAAAATGCATGACTTACACTTAAATATCGTGATGAATTTGTTTCTAATTTTTCTGTTGACTGTGTATTTATATTACTTGTTTTATTCAATTTGTCTTTGTGCCATCAGAGATATTAATTTTTTCCAGAGTTCAATGTACATCTTCACCCATCCATTGTCTTGTAATTTCCCCAACACCGTATACAATGGGAGAGTGCAATAGAAATTTCATTATTTCTTTTACCACAAAAACTGAACAGTTCTGTGCAGTTTGGTTTAACAGCAGAGAAGAAGGTGTGAAGGGATGTCTGTTGGACTGGGAGTTTTGAGAACAAACTGACAAAGTTACAGTAACAGAAGATAAAGTCCCTGGGAATGAGGAGGCAAACAGCAGGAAAGGTAAAAAACAAGTGAACAATAATAAAGATTTCAATAGATTCCCAAATCAGGACTGAAGGTTAAAAAAAAAACAAACAACAAACCAAACCAAACCAAACCAAAACAAAACAAAAGTTCACATCTGCCAAAAGGGGTTAGCCTTCTTTTATAGCATCTATGTGAAACTGACAGTATATCAGCTGAATGCAGTAGTTATATGTTTGCCATTTAGGATTTATGTCATACTGTGTCCTATCTATCAGCTTGGTCTTCAGAGCAGCTGCTACAACATAAATTGCTATGAAAAGTTTGCATAAAAAGTAGGAGGCATTTTTTCTTTTTCTTTCTTTTTTGTAGAGGGTGGGATGAGAGGAGGTATGAGGAAGAAAGAGGATGAGATTTTTTAAAAATTTAAAAGAAAGAAATCAGTCTTTAACATTTTGTGTCATTCTTAGCCTTCAGAGGACAAGAGTTTGCAGTTTTATGTGCCATTTAGTTTTTCAAAATGATGAAGCAACAACTATACAACCTATGTTCTAAAACTGCAAGTAACCAGGGAAAAGCATATGCAATTGCTAATGGATGATCTTTTTTGTGGATAGTGCCTGTGACATAAGAGTGGGGAATATTTGCTGAATACTCCAAAATAGCAGCAGGGAAAGAAAGGTGTTGCTGTTACCATTGTTACCTAAATATAACAGTTTTCATATGTTCACTCAGGCTCTGACTCTTTCCTTTTGTTGTGGTTGATTTTGTTGTCATTAATTTTGTTGTCCTTGGTTTCCGTTTCTCTTTGGTCCTTTTGCTGTTAGTTGCAGAGAAATTTGGAGCTCAGAATTGCCTGTGCCCTACATATCCATCCCATATATCCCACAAATTGGTAAAAATGCTAGCACTTACTTTACTGCTGTCATTTGTCACTGTGCTGAGTAAGAAGTACTTTGACAAAATGTATGGCCTCAAAGCTAGTTGAAGCTGATCAGAATTTCCATCTAGATATAATGTGCCTGGGGTTTAATTTGCCCAGTGCTGTTTGAAAGTCAGACAGTGTGAGGCAATCATTGGTCTTCCTAGGTGGTCAATGGACAGAGATTAGCACCTTCTTCCTATTTGTTTCTACTGATTCTAGTGGAGGGTCTAATTTCTAGGTGGCTTAGTTACATGAGATGAAACTCATGCTTTCTAGGTCCTTTCATGAAGACCACTGTTTAGACAACTGTCTGTACGAGGTATTGAAAGAGCCTGTAAATAGGCAGGGATAAAATATATCAGTAATGACATCTTCCATCATTCTTGCTCTGTACCTTAAGTGTTGGTATATAGCTTGTTTTCCTAATTATATTTAATAACAAAATAGAACTTTGTTAAGGAAGAAGAGATATGTCAGGGTGAAATGATAAAACTGTTAATGCATGATTTTACAAATGGCACTGTTCTATGTGTGCTCCATAAAACCTTAATAATTATTTGTACTCATCTTGACCTATCAATAAATATCAAAACAAAGCTATAAGTACATCTTCACACAATTTTAAACATAGCTGTTGTACTCAATTGTGAGAAAATTAAACAGGTGCTGGTAAGTATTTCATTACAGATAAAGTCTCATCTAGACTTTCATCTAGACTCATTTAGACTTTCTCCCTATCCTGCCCTTTAAAATACAGTAAAGCTAAAGTAAAGGTTTACTCTTATCACTTCCGTTGTCAGCTTTTTGGAAAGAGTTGGAACTGAGATCCACCTTATCCAACAGTGGGATACCCTTAGTCCTGTAACATGGTGAAAGGTTGCACATAGTGGTTTAATAGAAATTTTAATGAGTACGCTTAAGACTGTTTTGACTGATCTACTCTAGTACTACATATATTGATTTACATTCGGAAAATAGAGTTGCTTCTTGAAACTGCAATACTCCATTTTGGCACTTTAGGGGTAACCTGACGTGTATCTTTGTTTCCCCTTTCTACAGTCCTATACTCCTATTCTCTTGTTTAAACATGGACGTGATTTCAACTCTAAAATGTTTAAGGATTTGATCAGAGATGGAGGAATTGCAACATACACACAGTTCTCATTTTTGTCTCTTCTCTCATTCAGTCCTCTTGCTGTTAGTGGGCAGCTGTAAAAATGAATAGCACCCAGACTGCTGAGTGTTCTCCTGGGCATCGGCAGCTGATTTCATGGCTTGATATCTGTAGTTTTTCTTGTGGTCTTGGCATGAATGGCCCTTCAGAGTAGAATCACTCCAACAGCAGCAATGCATTTAGTTGCAGGAGAATGTTCAGCACTTCAGCCCCTTTATAAGGCTATTACTAAACATCATCTCTTAAAATAAGTTGTAATGTTTCTCTTCTTGAAGGGTGCTATAATAAAGAAGAAAATCGTAATAAATGTTCGCAAATATAAATGGTTCTTCTGAACAGCAATGACAGGGGGCAGAAGAACTCCTTATGTCAAGTAGAGCTAAGATTGCATTCAGCAGCTGGTTTCATGAAACATGTATAAAATATGTGGTAAAACCAGAGGAAGACACACAGGATTCCACAAGTACCACTGCAGGAGTCCAGCACTCTTTAGCAGAAACAGGTTGTTTAGACATTGTGTCTACTGCAGGGAGAAGAACAAAGGAAAGGCCAAGACACAGTCTTAATTTCCTGTGTTGGGTCTATTAAATATTAAGCATTTGTTTTTCAGATGCAGGAGTAGTAGCAGACAGCAAGAATTCTCTACAGAGCTGCTTTTCATCAAGTAAAATGTTAGTTTTTTCAATAACTGAGTTATGTAATATTCTTTATTTACTTTTAGATTAAAAGAATAAATTAGAGACCATTTGAGAGCCACTATTAAACTTTCTTATTACTTTGTTTCACTGAAAAAAAATAAAATAGCCAAGAATCTTTTCAGCAATAAAAATGACCCTTTTTGATAATTTTATGTCACAGATAAACTGTGAAATTGGCAATTTTTTGCCTTAATCATTCCTCCAGTTTGCCAACAGTGATTAATACAGCACTCTAATTATCCATTTCCCAATAGTTTCATATCAGTTACAGAAGATCCATAGTGTAAAGCAAAAATCTGACAATGAAATTGTATCAATTTAGCTTTATTAATAAAAATTGAGAGGTTTTTTCTTTAGCATGTATGTGTAATGTGGGGAGAGAGAGTGTTATCTGGATCTGAATGCTAAAAAAATGTATTCTAAAACATGAAGGAACAAGCAATTTAGGGGCTAGTGTTTTAAAATCTATGGAGATTTTTTTACACATGCTTCCTTCTCTCACCAAGGACATCTAGCTGAAAGTTAAGGCAGACACATAATAAAAACAAAGTGTCAAAAACTATATTTATATAAAATTTAAGAGTTCAATGCCAGGAAAAATGAGCCACGTTGTCTCACGCACATGAGACATGCTACAGCTCCTTGTCTCCAAGTGTTTTACTGCTGTCCATGACCAGCTGAATCCCTTTCTTTGCTAAGCCAAATACCTCAGCCTTCATCTGTGTCTATTTGAAAAGCCTTAGGATATCTGAGACATTCATAGAGGGATGACAGCTATAGTACAGAATTTATGCACATCATTTTGGAGTAGCAGCTGAAAGCCAGGCAAGGACACTGCATAGTGCCTGATACCCCAGCCACCGCAGAAAACAATGCTCAATTAATTTGCAGAATATTACTATCATAATCATAAGTAGTGAGACTACTTCTTTCACAGCAAGTTGTGGACTTCAGTTATCATCATCTAGAAGGAATTTGAACCTATAACTTCAAAACCCCTGAAAGCTGCCTATCAATCCAATTACTGGATAGGCAAAATGGAATTATATGTCATACGTCCCGTTGAATTTTGTCTGCTTATGAATCAGGAATAAGACAGTCATGGATTTACAAGGATTACTGTTGAGAAAACACAACTCTCTGTCTTAATGAGTCAAAGACTTGCTTGGTAAGAGGTAAATTACTATATACTCCACTCTCATGAGGCCCCACCTGGAGTACTGTGCCCAGTTCTGGAGCCCCCAACACAAGAAAGATATGGACCTGTTAGAATGGGTCCAGAGGAGGGCCACCAGGATGACCCGAGGGCTGGAACACCTCTCCTATGAAAACAGGCTGAGAGAGTTGGGGCTGTTCAGCCTGGAGAAAATAAAGCTTCAGGGAGACCTTAACGCTGCATTCCAGTTCCTGAAGGAGCCTATAAGAAAGCTGGGGAGGGACTTTTCATAAGGGCAGGTAGTGATAGGATGAGGAGTAATGGTTTCAAACCGAAAGAGGGTAGGTTCAGTTTAGATATTAGGAAGAAGTTCTTTACTGTGAGGGTGGTCAGACACTGGAACAGGTTGCCCAGAGAAGTTGTGGATGATCCCTCTCTGGGATCATCCACAACTGGATTAGGGCCAGGCTGGATGAGGCTTTGAGTAGCCTGGTCTGGTGGAAGGTGTCCCTGCCATTGCAGGTGGATTGGAACTAGATGATCTTTAAGGTCCCTTCCAACCTTAACCATTCTATGATTCTACAATTCTATAAAGTATTTCTTTATTTCAGGTGAAGTAATAATGAGATTATTACAAAGCAAATCAGGAAAAATTATCACCACATGACTTTTGTTTAAGTACAAACTAAAAGTACACAAAGTCATTTAAAACTTTGAATTCCAGCATCAAATGGGTAAGAAGGAAAAAAAAAAAAAAAGGATAATAAAAATTAAACTGTTCGTATGTCTTTTAAAGACAATCTTTGTGTCTGTAGAACAGTTACAATGACATTATAAAAAAAAAAAGAAAATGACTAAAACAAGGAGTTCCAGCGAGCAGCTAGAGATGAGGAAGGACAGCATCTTTTCTGACGGAAGTTACTTGACTTTATCTTACTATGAAATTCTGCTGGTTCATATCATGTATTTGTCCCTGTCTGGGGTAGGGTAGAGCAGAGCAGATGCTGAGGGAGGGCAGGGAAAGGGACAGGGGGTGGTGAATTCAAAGAATGTTAGATCCTGCACGGATATATCCATGGATATCTTCCATATATACAGAGATATTACCATAGGAGACACCTGTCTCATACAAAACTATGGTGTTCACCATAGGAAAAAAAACAAACATGGAAGTAGAAATTTAGGATACCAGCTTCTTAAGGATACCAGCTGTTGATCCTCATGGACTGGGAATCCAGAGCTTTAGGAGATTACTGCTATTTCATTCAACTACAAAATTGGAGGGCATCCAAGTGCAAATACTTGGCTGATGCCACATGGGTGGGAGGCATGTGCATGTATGACAAAGAGAGAGAGAGCACTCTGAAAAGGCTGCAAGCTAGTTGACATGTGCAGATGATATGCAGGAAAAAGTCATTGCCCAAACAAAAGAAAATAATTCACTAAAGGAGTCTACCCAGGTGGATTTTGTTTGTTGGGAGACATGGACAGCTGATACTGCTTTCTGATGTGGTATCTGAAATAAATTCCAGAAGGAGCTAAAAGCAAGCATGCTTCCTGCAAGAAGTAAGAGGCAGAAGAGGAGTGTCCAAACATGATGGAAAAAGAAAAACTGTAAAGTCTATCATTATCACACATAAAGAATCCTGAATTACACAAACACAGAGGTCCGTTATGGTATATCTCCGGTTTCCTAAGGACTCCAGTATATGATAATGTGCATCTCACTCTCTGGTCCAATAATCAGGCCCAGCCCTGAGAACAAAAGCACTGTATTCAATTACAGTTGGGGTACTTTGACAGGACTGCATAATTCAGACATTTGGACACAGTGACATTCCTGTCACTAACAATCATTTTCACATTGTCTATTACTGTAATTATCTGAAAAGATAATTGTATTCATGGATGCAAGTGATACCTCCTCCAGCAGAAATCAGTGCATTTTCACTGTACTTTAATGTCAATTCTGGTCACTGATCAGAGAAACTAGAAGAAATTTAAGTCCTTTATGTATATCGTGAAGCTATTATTTGTAGTACCCCAATGAAGCATTTGATTTCAATATAATGAACTCAAATGTAAAATTGTTTCTCAGAGGACTGATCTTGGTGTGTAGGGTCCGTAAGTCAGATAACAATACAAGCTGCCTGTGAATTCAGTGCATTGCAATGTGCATACAAAGTGCTTTATAAAATCAACCTCATAGGTAGAGAAAAATCGGACTGGGTAAAAAAACTCTACGGAAAAAATGCTGAACATTTTCACGACACCCAAGGTTTTCACTGAAATCAAAGAAAGATGTAATAGAAAAGGGACAGATATATAAAGAACCTACTATTCAGACTTGGTTGTTATAGCTGTACTAGAAGCGCCAAACTGTAAAGAAACAGAATAGCTATGCAATGATGACTTTGATGTAGAGGGTAGAAAGAGTTAAAGTGACTGATTGCAGCAAGCCCATGGGGAGCTATTTGAAAAGTGAGCACAAAAGGAACACACCCTGCTGCAGTTTTCCTGTGACTGTGTCTCTAATGCATTCAATTTCAACAGCTTCTCTTACACGCAGCTCATAGAATGATACATGAACATTTTCTTTCTTCTTACTCAAATTCTTTGGAATTCCTATTTCATTTTTCCACCTACTGCTTTAAAAATGTAACATAAAACATAAAGTTTATGGTGCTATGCCATTTTATTCATTTGCATAATGTAACCTCAAAATTTGTTCAAAAAACAGGTTCTAGTGGATTTGTAAAGCTGTGCTGTAATGTTTAGGTTAACTCTGATTTACAGCTGAAATTGGTTTTCCATTTTAATGGAGAAAAATAAATAGTCACTAAAAATTTTTCCCAAAGAGACAGATTTTAGCGTCTCAGAACCATCTAAAATTATCACAAGTCTTCATCAACAGAAAAATGTTAAACTTTAAGTATTCAAACCCATTCAGTACACCATCAATCAAATTCTTAAATTTTCCCTTTATGAGAGGTATATAATTGTTCTCCAGAGTGAACAAAAATAAAACCTATAACAGTATTGACTTTAAATACTCTTTGACCTATTTCTCGTATTTCCAAATATTATTAAATTCCATATGTAATTTTTACTGATATCAGGATTAGCACAGTAATTATTGTTTATGAGGCTTTCACAGGAACTCACCAGTTTATACGTCTTCCAGAGAGGTATTTCACATGTCTCTGTAGTGGGTTTCTAAAAATGTCATGACTATGGACTAGACAGTGATTACAAGGATGCTGCTCTGAGTAATGAACAACCTTTATGATCACCATTGAGGAAACATATCAAGGAGGAAATTGAACCACAGTTTTCCTGATATTTCTTCCTTGAACTCCAACAGGGAATCAAAGACTTTCACGGTAGCCAGCATTTGTCCTTGTTGCTCTCCTTTGGGAAGGGAGTAAATATACTATGAAGCATCTGTCTCTTCATCTTCACTACCCAAAATATTGTTAAAGTTCAGAGCCTTTATAAAGTATTCCCCTGCTACTATATACTTCATAATCTTCAGATTTCTTGAAGATGTCCAGAGGAAAATGTATTTACCTAAATTTACATCTGTACCAGACATGTTAATTTCTCTTAATAAGGGAAAATATTTCTTTTATTGGGGATGACCTAGAAAGCCTGTAAAATTTTTCTATAAATTGTGTGCTTAAATTAGGTAGACTGGATTCCACCTACTTACTTCTATGGGTGTATACCTAATAAAAGAATGAATGCTGTTTTAGCCAGTCATTGAAATGCTAATTATATAGCACAATATTCTAATCTATTGCAAGACTACACTGGCATGTTGTCTTTTTATTTGCTCAAGTTTAGTCACAAGGAATGTGATACTATCATTCATAGACAAATATATCCCTACAATTTTAAAACCAGTAAGCCAATCTATTCCCACTAAAATCAATACATATCTCAGGAAAGCACAGTATTCTAGAACTGCAAATCATTTAACTGAGAGCAACGGTTTACATCCATCTTTTCTAACTTCACTGAATACAGCTTAGCAGTCATACTCCTCTATTTCCAAACATTCTTGCTAGCTCCTCCTTCCTGTGTCTGTGAAGCGTCACCCTTTACAAAAATGGGACTGGGACAGATCTCTGAAAAGTGTGTTCTCTGTAAGGTGAGATGCAACAGAAATGTTAGACCTGTCATTCTACTTGCTCCCTTGCCTTCTGTAAAATATATAGCCTAAGCCCAAAAATCTCATGCTCTCATACCTGTAACATATCACCTAATGCTCCAAACAGAAAACCATAATAAATAACTAAATTTCTCAAACACACTGGAATTTTCTCAAGCTGGGGCAAGTTCCAAAGCTTACTACAAGTCACAGCTTCTGCTCCAATGCAAAGGCTATTTTTGCCTTCTTTTCTGCCATATAAACATGCAGAAGTAACCAAATGCTTATTTAAACAAACAAAAAAAGAATGTTTTGCTACACCAATACAGTGCAAATAAAATTATTTCAAATGTGAGTAGTAAAAGTAATTAATTGTTTGTGACCTGCTAACCAGAGTAATTAATTGTTCTGTGAAGCATCAAGTTCAATATCATTAAAGCCATCCCACACTGATCTAATAATCCTCCGAAGATCTGGACTTAAGGTTGTCCCTTAGGCAGTTCTTCTTAGCCAAGTTCTGTCTCACATGACAATGGGACATCTACAGTCAGAATAATTACCCAGGGGTTCACCTGGATGTATGGATTGTCTATGTAGTTGCCTACATCTGGCTATGAGCTTTTGGTTGTCTCATTGACAACTCACTGACAAAAGATAGTTGCATCCAGAGGAAAACTTATCTCATATCTCCTTTGGGACTAATTGTGTTGTAAAAATTCATTTTTCTCTTCACAGATTATAAAGTCACACAGCCAAATGTAGTCATCAGCTTTAGACATATACATCCCAACTTTGGTATCCAAAAAACTTTGGGAAATGTATTTTGAACTTTCTATTAGAAAACTCAGACATGCTTTGGCAGGACTGTGTGAGGTATTCAGTGCTGAATCTGACTGTGTCATCCTCCCCTCTCAACTCTGTAAATACATATCTAAGCCTGCCCAACATGTTTTCAGAGCACTAAATTCACACTCCAAACAGTATCTTTCTTTCCTTCATTTTATCATTGCTCATATTGATGTTTGCCACTTTTCTTGCAATGAAGCAAATTCCTGCAGAACATGTCTGTGGGGCATTCTCATTCACCCCTCCTGTAAGATTTGCATGCTCTAATTCCTCTCTGAAGTACCTATTTACCAATGCATGCAGCATGGGAAATAAACAGGAAGAGTTAGAGATCTGTGTGCAGACACGGGGCTTCAATCTTACTGCAATTACTGAAACATGGTGGGACAGTTTGCACAACTGGAACATTGCCATAAGTGGCTATAAGCTTTTTAGGAGAGACAGACCAGGAAGGCAAGGTGGTGGAGTTGCCCTTTATGTAAGAGAACACCTGATGGAGCTGCTCCTCAGGGTGAGTGATGAGAGGGCTGAGTGCTTATGGGTAAGGATTAAAGGTCAGAGTAACACTGGTGACACAGTAGTGGGTGTTTGCTACAGGTCACTTCATCAGGAGGAGGAAGTGAACAAGGCCTTTTACAGCCAGCTGAAGGTAGCCTCACAGTCGCAGGCCCTGGTGCTTGTGGGTGACTTCAACTACCCTGACATTTGCTGGAGGAATAACACTGCAGGTCAAATGCAATCAAGGAGGTTCCTTGAAAGCATTGATGATAACTTTCTCTCACAAATGACTGAAGAGCCAACAAGGAAAGGAATGCTGCTGGACCTTGTCCTAGCAAATAATAAAGGAGTAGTTGGGGATGTGAAGATTGAGGGCAGACTTGGCTGTAGCGGCCGTGAGATTGTGGAGTTCAGGATCCTGCTAGAAGGAAAGAGGGCAGTAAGTAAGACTGCAACCCTGAACTTCAGGCGAGCTAACTTTGGCCTCTTCAGGGACCTTCTTGGAAGAATCCCACGGGATCAGACTCTTGAAGAGGGGTGCAAGAGAGCTGGTTAATATTCAAACATTACTTCCTCCAGGATCAAGAACAATGCATCCCTGTGTGCGAGAATTCAAAGAGGGGAGAAGACCAGCGTGGATGAACAAGGCAAAACTCAAACATAAGCAGGAGGTGTACAAGAGGTGCAAGCAGGAACAGACCACTTGGGAAGAATATAAGGGCATCACCAGAGCATGCAGAAATATGATGAGGAAGGCCAAGGCCCAGCTGGAACTAGATCTGGCAAGGGAGGTCAGAGACAACAAGAAGGGCTTCTTCAAATATATCAATAACAAAAGGAAGGCTGGGGAAAATGTGGGGCCACTACAGAATGAGGCAGGGTACATGGTTACAGTGGACATGGAGAAGGTAGAGTTACTGAATGTCTTCTTTGCTTCAGTCTTCATTGCCAAGGCCACCCCTTAGGAGTCCCCGATCCAACAGACCAGTGAGAGAGTCTGGAAAAAGGAAGACATTCCTTTGGTCAATGAGTATTGGGTTAGAGATTGACTATACAACCTTAACACCCACAAGTCCGTGGGTCCTGATGGGATGCACCCACGTGTGCTGAGGGAGATGGCTGATGTCATTGCTAGGCCACTCTCAATCATCTTTGAGAGGTCATGGCAATCAGGAGAGGTTCCTAAACACTGGAAGAAGGCAAATGTCACCCCTGTCTTCAAGAAGGGTGAGAAGGAAGACCCAGGGAACTACAGGCCAGTCAGCCTTACCTCAGTCTGTGGAAAGGTAATGAAACAGCTCATCTTGGAGGCCATCTCTAAGTGTGTGAAAGACAAGAAGGTCATCATGGGTAGTCAGTATGGATTCATCAAAGGGAAAGCATGCTTAATGAACATGATTACCTTCTATTTCAGGACAACTGGCTGGATAGATGAGGAGAGGGCAGTGGATGTTGTATACTTGGACTTGAGCAAGGCTTTTGATAGTGTCTCATGAAAACCTCATTGGTAAACTCAAGAAGTGTGGGCTTGATGATTGGATGGTGAGGTGGATTGAGAACTGGTGGAATGGCAGAGCTCAGAGGGTTGTCATTGGAGGTGTGGAATCAAGTTGGAGGCCTCTATCTAGTGGTATTCCCCAGGGGTCAATACTAGGTCCAATGTTGCTCAACCTATTCATCAGTGACTTAGATGAAGGAACAGAGTGCCACCTCAGCAAATTTGCCAATGATACTAAACTAGAAGGAGTGCTGAATACTCCAGACAGCTGCACTGCCATTCAGAGGGACCTTGACAGGCTGGAGATATGGGCAGAGAGGAACTTCATGACGTTCAACAAGGGAAAGTGCAGGGTCATGCACATGGGAAGGAATAACCTTATGTACCAGTACAGGTAGGGGGCTGACCATCTGGAAAGCAGCCCTGAGGAGAAGGACCTAGGAATCCTGGTGGACAACCAGA
>NW_010298845.1:0-4148 GCF_000700745.2 Antrostomus carolinensis | reverse complement strand
CCAGCCAAGGGCAACTAAGATGACTGAAACTGGAGCATCTTTCATATAAGGAAAGCCTGAGGAAGTAGGTCCCATCAGCCTGGAGAAATGACGACTCAGAGGGGATCTGATTAAGGCTTATAAATATCTAAAGGGAGAGTGTCTAGAAGACGGGGTCAGACTCTTTTCACTGGCACCCAACAATAGGACAAGAGGCAACGGGCATAAACTGCAGCATAGGAAGAACTTCTTTACTGTGAGGGTGACTGTGAGGAACAGGCTGCCCAGAGAGGTTGTAGAATCTCCCTCCTTGGAGATACTAAAAAACTGTCCAGACAAAATCCTGGTTCATGTGCTCTAGGAGTCCCTGCTTTGGCAGGGGAGTTGGACTAGATGACCTTCAGACATCTCTTCCAACCTCAAACATTCTGTGATTCTGTGATTCTATGATTCTTCCTAGCTTCCTGCCATTGATTAAACTTTCAATAATTTCAATTATCCTGTATTATACCTCTGAGGTTTTTTACCAGTACGTAGCTCATAATTCTTATGCTACTGATATGCTCATTCTGACCTGAACCTGCTGTGGTTCTTAGTGGTTCCATCATGGTATTCCTTCACACTTTAATTGTTATCACTAGATTTTCAGCCAAAAATATAAAAATTAGCTAAATTAGTTATAGTTGACTTGGCAGTTTCTTTTTATCTCCTTGGTTTTGTAAACAATTTTTGCATTCCACTTCCAGAAGAAATGTTTTTTACTCTCTGTGGAGAAGTAATTCTGGTCTCAGTAAGCAATTTTACATAGACATCCTGTTGTCAACAAGTCTGCTTTGTACTGCTTTAACCAGCTTTTTCAATTATTCTGTTAGAAATCCTTACATTTAAGGTTAAAAAATTATTCACTTTCTTTAAAAAGTCATAAATAGATGGTATCCATAATATTAACTATTTTGTACATAGTCTGGGTACCAACCAAAAAAGGTAAGACTGAGCCTTCTACTGATCGTATGACCTCAAACCTCTCTTGCACTGGTTTAAATTTCACTGTGGAAGAGTTGTATAGTTAGTTCATTAGTCTTGTCTCTTAATTTCACTTAACAACACATGATTATTGACAAGTGACTTTCTGGAGGAGTTTTCTTTATTGTAAATACTAACTTCAAAGAGTATATATCTCTCTGTAGCTCTGATGGTTTTTTTCCCTACAATTCTGTCTCCTGCCATTCTTCTAACTCTGATACAGCCTCTAACACTTTCCTTACTAGCTTAAGATTGTCTTCAAGTAGACTGTTTTAGTTACCTGGTACAAATAATGAAGAGAAGTCACTGCATGAGAATCAGACATAGACTGCAAACACATGGTTGCTTTTCAGCTCTCATCCATGACACAGCTACTCCAGCCTATCAGTTACTGCTCTTAGTGCCTTCCTCTTGTAAGTTCTACCAGGCCATATGCCAGTCGTGACTCTTCTACAGCATTTGTTTTTCTTGAATTCCTTCCTGCATTCAGGAATATCTCTGGAGAAATCGCCCCACAATACTGAATTTTAACTCTCTCCATTCAGTTCTGTCATCCTCTAGGCTAAATGTTTCAGTACT
This sequence comes from Antrostomus carolinensis, assembly GCF_000700745.2. Lineage (NCBI taxonomy): Eukaryota > Metazoa > Chordata > Aves > Caprimulgiformes > Caprimulgidae > Antrostomus > Antrostomus carolinensis. The sequence continues at coordinate 2,567 of NW_010298845.1, read as the reverse complement.
TTCAGTTTGTTTTTCTCGGTCTTTGTATCCCACACAAATAATTTGCCTTAATTTTCAGGGCTGTCTTACATTTTTCTCGCTCCACCTGTCTCTTTTACTGATGCAAACTTCATAGTGTATTTGCTGAATTTTCAAACATCTTCATAGTTTCTCCTAGTCTGGCCAGGCTTTGGAGGAACCCAATTTAAACAACCACAAAGCTACCTCAGTATTCAATATTCCTTAAAATCCAACTTCAGAAGTTTATTTTGCGGATGACTGTTAGAAATAATGACTTATCAATAAGCAGCAGATCACTGACATAATTTCTATCAGGTGTTTCTGTCATGATCTATATTGCCTGACTGATTTATATGAACCTTGAACATTTTAGTCTATCTATGCACATCCTACTTTTGTTGCCTGAGATAAATAATGTGGTTTTTTGTTAAGACTGTGGTTTTGGTTTGTGTCTATACAGTGTCTATTATTAGTCCATTAATGGACATCATGGTTATCAAGGTAATGACAAATCTTTTACAGTAGCTGTGTTTGACCATTGGTGTAAGAGGTGAGACATTACTAGACATAGTTCATTATCTATTAAGCCAGAGAACAGTTTATTATGTTGCTTAAATGCAATATGCTACAGAACTCACCAGGACACCAAAAGTTAAAGAAAAAAAAAGGTTTATTCAGAATAGAAAATCCACCATCTGGGTAATGATGCCACGATTCTACTGAAAACATCTATTATAATCCTCTAAGATGCATTTGTCAGTATGAAACCATGAATTCTTATAGATTTTTGTGGGGTGTCTTCAGATTATACACTAGACTTAAATTAAATCCATTATTTATTTCTGCTTTTCAGGAGCTAAAAACAAGTCCTCAATTTATTTTCTGTCACTTGATGATGTTTAGAGTTTCAATGACCAGTGTTCATACAATAAATGTGTCCTAATATTTTACTTGCACTTATTTGCAAGAAGACTTCAATTTTCTAAGTTTCTACTTTTAAAAATTTTATAGTCGAGTCTGTGTAAATACCAAGTTAGCAAAATCTGCCTTTTTATGCCCACGTGATGTTACCTTTCAACTAATGTGTCCTGCATTGTCATATAAGGAGGCAAAATTTGATTAGGTTTTAATGATATGTCCAACTGCATCAGTTTGACCTAAAAAACCCCTTCAATATTACATTAATTTCCTGCCCTTTGCCTTCCTTCCAAAAGGAAGATAATTTGGTCTTTGTAATGAGTGCACTGAGTTTGAGAAAGGTTCCCAAACAAATGCTCCCAGATAGCTGTCTGTACTGTTTAAAAGTAGTCAAAACAATGAAAGCAGTCATTCAATAAAAAGAAAAGATATTTTCCTTTTGTATCTACATTTGCATGCATAATTGTGACTCTTGTGCATTTTCATATGCAGTAGAGAATGTTGTGGAAGAGATTTTAATTTTATTTTGACAACTCAATTGTATTTGGAAGATGTCAGGAAGAGATGAAAAAGAGTGTCAGTGTCTGAGAAAGTTAAACCACGAAGAAGGTCATGGGCAAGAGCTAACAACTGATAAATGCTTCTTTGAAACTCCTAAGGAACATCAGACTGAGAGGCATAGGACTACAAAAAGGAAGAAACTCAGAAACTTATTTACTTTCTTACCTTTGTAAGATCACCCATTAGAATTATAACAGCTCAGATGTCTTGCTCCTCATGTAGCTCATGGAAGGAGAGCTACTTCCTGAAGTTGATTCATTCTGTCAGTCTTGGACATCCAGATAGAATCAACCTGTGGATATTTAAATCTCTCTGTGAGATCCAGCCTACATAATTGCAATATTTAGCCCAAAGACTTACATATTAGATTTCTTGATGAGAATAATCCTTATATATTATCAAGAAACACTGTGAAAGCAGATGAAAATATAAATGTAAGACAATGGAATTCCAAAAATCCCTTGTTGAGAAACAGATCTGATGAGAGATTAAACCTTTCAAGAAATACTTCTTGATTTCTCACTTTTAGTTTCTCTTGAGGTTGTGGAATCACTCTTCCTGAAGATATTAAAAAACTGTCTGGATTAAATCCTGCTTCATGTGCTCTAGGAGTCCCTGCTTGAGCAGGATGGTTGGAATAGGTGACCTTCAGAGGTCCCTTCCAACCTCAGCCATTCTGTGATTCTGCGATTCTGTGAAGGTATAAGAAAATATTGGTCGATGTTCCTCAGAATGCAAAAAACAATTGATATAGAATATTTTTTCACCCACAGCAAATTTGATTTGGGAGTTCACTGCCATTCAATGCTTTATGTAACACAAGTGTAAATGGTTTCATAAATTATTAGAAAATGTTTTTCATAGAGGAATGTCTGTTAAGAGCTATTAAACATACCCAAGCAAATGCAGCACCTCAGATAGTTAAGTTGATAACTGGAAGCTATATGAGAGCAAATATTTTGGGAAATGTTGTACTGCACTTAGCTTGTTCTTACTCTCTTTTTATAAGCACCTGCTACTAACTGCTTGAAGATTATATGGACTAAGATTATATACACTAGGATTATATGGACTAAGATTATATACAG
>NW_010298844.1:0-5806 GCF_000700745.2 Antrostomus carolinensis | reverse complement strand
TTAGAATTAGAATTAAATATCTACCAGATGTATTGCATTTATCACTAAGCTAAGCTGCCAGGAGTGCTTTGTAATAGCCATCCTTTGTGATACCTGCAGAGAGGTGGCATTTGAACCCAGATTTCTCAAAAGAAATGGCCAGTGAATTAGCCATTCATATTACCTCTTCCATAATGATACGTACACATTGTGTATGTATTATGAGCAGTCGTACATATACCCAGCAGGGTTAAAGACAATATTGATAAATAATCATCACTTTTATTCTCCTGTCAGCAAGACAATGAGCCTATTTAAATCTCAGTGATTATATTAGGAGCATTTCCATTCACACGTCACTCGTCTTTGGGTCAGGCACTCACATATATCAGTGGAAGCCATTCTTGCAATCTTTGTTCATACCTCTGACCATGGGCTAAGCCACTGTCAGCAATTCGTGTCTCCCACTCATGAGACATAGAAGACAGTCTTCTGACAGAGAGAAGGAGAATGGGAACAGCCTCGAAACTTTGCATTCGTGACTGAAAAAAGCCTTCAAAAAAGGCTTTGTCTAATAATAAGAAATTGGTCTAGGCAAGAGAATCAAATGCCAGCCCTATTTTTCCAGCCAGTTTTTTGTCGGTAATGCTTACATCTGGCTTGAGAAATTTAGGGTGGAAGGTCATCTGAAACTACAGGCACCTGTATTTAAGCAGATCACCTTGGGATTCCTTCATAGCTGATGAAGAGACCTCTAAAAAGTAAAGAGGAATCCTGATTAAAAAAATCTTTTACTCATCACAGTTAAAAAGAGGACCCAAGGTGTCTAGCTTAAGCATAGGCACCTGCACTGCCCACAAGCGAAGCTAAGTGAGATGCATTGCACCCTTCCATGGGCTTGAATGTCTTTCTGTTTGCCTTGAAATCCCCTTTAAAATACTGGAAATAATATATTCTTTCCTATTTATTTTGCATTATAGTATAGTTCAGGTTCACACAGAAAATACATTTAATAAGGTGTCATTAAGCTCTCATCTGAATCATCATGTATAATTATGTATGTTACATAGACAATAAAAATTACTACAGTCTCTTGAGGTTTCTTGTGCTTGAGTGTCTCTTGGTAACTTCTGCAGGAGCAGCTAAATATGCTAGAAAAAAAAAAGCAGCAAAACAAAAAGGAAGCAACCAAGTGGAAAAAATACACAGCAAAAGCAGACTGCTGATGGAAGAATACAGTAGACGGTGTTGTGTGCACTGGCACCAAACTGCACACCAACATGTCCCACCTCGATGAAACCAGCGGGTTTCAACATCTTGGGATACCAGGGCAAACTGGATTGGCAGCTACAGCCTTGGTTCTTCCATGAGCAAAACCTACCATGTCAAATGTCCTACAAAAAGGTGGTCTTTGGGGCTCAACAAGTGAGTAGGAACACACTCAACCACCTCTTGCAAGTCCTAATTCACAGTACACCACTACGTCTCATTGTGTTTGTCCTGTACGAGTAGGCTGGGTCCCTGCCACAAGGATACCCTGAGGATGCCAAGGATGGTGCAGATTCTCTGGGACACCATTTCAGCTGTTCACAGTGGAAGAACATAAGTGCAGCTCATTCATACTACAAGCTCCTCTCTGGTAGTTGTCTCTCCTCTTTGCTCCAGATATTTATCTCAAAACAGAAAAATCTCTGATAATGCACAAGTTGGATCTGAGATGTTTCAAGAGAGTGCAGCATGACTGCACTCATGACAAATGAACTATAAAACCAGCACAGTTAAATGGATAATTGCTTTTTCTTCAATTCTCTCTTTCATGCTTTCTTGTTTTCAATTTTAGGCACACCTAAATTAATTTTTATTGTGGATTAATTTTTTTGAAAAATAAGAATAATTTATCAGAAGGAGATTTAATAGACTGTAACATAAGATGATCATAGCAGCAAAATTTCATATCCCCAAATCAGTAAAAAAGTTATGAAATCACTTTGTCATGAGTAAAGTGCCATTTGTTTGAAAGTGTGAATTGTCTAAGAGACTTGACTGCAAATTGAAGACATCTATAAACACTCAGAAATTAAATATAGGAGACCAGAGGCTAATGAAGTAATGATATCCAAACTACTTTTTATTATTGACTGGAATGACAATGAAGGCTGTGTTGGTTATCACAGAATGATGACACCAGGAAGAATATACTGCACCATGAAAGCTAAAATTTTAGGGAAAGTAAGTTTAAATTAGCACACTAACTTAACCAAATCACACCAATTTACATCATTCAAGAATCACATTTTAGGTTTGTCTGACCTCTCTAGCTGAAATCAAAATTAATTTTGACAGCAACAGTAATTTGAGGAAGAATAAAAAAAGGCTGAAGTCCAAAGATGCAGAGAGGTTGTTTTGGGGTTTGCACAGCTCTTAACCTGGGATGGAAGGGTGGGAAACACTTTTTTTAAAAAAAAAACTAGGTAGGTAGGATATGAAACACTGCCAAAGTCTATAAAGCATTGGGCAGTAAGAGTATTCTCTGTACCAGAAAAAGATGTTTTAAAAAAATTATTAAGAACTATCAAGAAGCTGTTCTGCCTTTGCTCAGCACAGTAGTTATACAGACTGTGTCACTCTTCTGAGCCTCTCATCTCTAGTTTGCACTCATGCCTCCCCTGATATTTTGCCTGTAAGCTTTTCATTCAGGGACAACTACATTGCTTATCCTCACAGCACCAAGGGAAGTAGAAGATAGGATGACCAAAGCCACCCACCTTACCATCACTGTCAGCCTTGATTCGGATGCTTAAGCATGGGGGATCCACGGCAGACCTGCCTTCTGTGTCCCCCTGTACAGCTGCTTGTGAAGCACTCCTCCCCAAATGAACCTACAACTTAATACCAAAAGCCACCAACTGTGATGTGCAACAAAAAGAGAAGGCAAGACTGAAATCACAGACAGTGCAATCTGTCCAACATCAGGGAATAACTAGGTGGTTAGTGAATGCTGGTGGGAAAGGGCAGCACATCCTGCATGATTAAAAAAGGCAAAAAATACATAGTGGTCCCTGTCTGTCCTGTCTCAGACAAAATACTTGCCCAACACCAAATACAGAGAAGGGTTTAATCTATAGATGCTCCAAAGGATTCTAATGGCATTTGAACCACCACTATATCCTAATAGCATGGATTTAGCAGCAGGGTGATTTTAATTCCCCCAACCCCATCCTGCCTGTACCCATTCCAGGGCTGGAAACTCAGACTCCTAAGGAGCTGGAGGTGACCAGAGACTTGGTCCCAGGATACATGCCATAGATTACTCGTATAAATGCATAAACCCTCACTGACCCACTCAGAGGCATTTTTGGCCATGCCCACAACATCTGTGACTGCTGTAAAAGTGATGCCATGGGCTGACCCATAGCAAGTCCCCATTGAACACCCATCACAGGCTAAAGCTCTTTTCTTCCTCTGCCTCAGGTTGACTTCACCAAAGAGCAGCAAGGGCTCACAGTTCCTGAGCTACTTCCCCCTCCCCCGCTCCCCCCAGGAAGTCTGATGATTTTGGGGAAAGAAAGTGAGGTTTCTTTTCTTCTTCCTTTCCCTTTAAGACAAATTCTTTTTCTTTCTAATCTTCATGAAAAAGATGTCTTGTATTTGTTTTCTATTCATTTTTCCCCTTTCTTATGTTATTCTCCTCTCAGCAAAATATGACATTTTGATGTTTTATGGGCTGGAGAAGTAAAACTGTTTTTTGTCAGTGAATCAATTTTATTCTCCACCAAAAGAAATTTCTCAGCTTTTTGTCAGACAACAAAGCTACTTGGCACCACCCAGAACAAACCATATTCCACAATGGAGGAAAGTAAAAGCTGTAAGATTAAATACTGTTTGGTATGTTGCTTTTATTGAAAAAGCAATCTAGAGGCTCACTGTGGTTTCCTGATGGACCCACAGGAGGGAGGCAAGGAGGCAAAGAACAACTTCAAAGTTAATATTCCATTAATATGAATGTGAGTTGTTCACCAATGCTGTGCTTTTAGTGAGAGTGATTTTGCACTGTAAGGCACAGGCTGCCTTCCAAGAATAATTATTTTTCTTCTCTTGTATACACTATACCTGGGATATTTGTGATGTATTAGATGAGAGACATGGAAAAACTGAGAATAAAATTTTCTTATTGAAGATAATAGGGTTTTTGCCAAGAACTTCAATTCTGCCCAGAGAATTTATAGGTAGGTACTTATCTAGGAGTCAGAAAATATAAATTAAGCTCTTTAGTTTAATACTGATTTCTGGCTTGATGCTAGTATGACACTTAAAGGTTTATTTTAAAGGCAGTTTCTTCTCAGTAGTTTTAAATAGCCCTGCCACTTTGTTCAGGTCCCAAAGAGAGAATTTACAGTGTTCTGAAAATTCAGACATTCATCTCTGCCTTCTAGTCCTTCATCTTTCATAACTCTTGTGATTCTCACATTTTAAGTGACCTGTCTCTTCATATTACAGGACTCTTTTGTTCCTTGTTTCTGTTAGGATGAAAGAACTATACTGAACATTTTTCCTGGGCCTCACCATGTCAGGCCCAAGCTTTGAGTTATTAGACTGAAGAGCAACACAAATCATAAATAATTATATAAATTGTATTTAATTTTACTGAGGCCAGTGAATAAAACAGCTTTCATTTACTCAGAGTATGTGCAGAAGTGAGTGAGTGTAACAACTGAAAAAGAAGCAGTACCCAAAATTGAGTCCTACAAAAAAATCAGAGGTGAGAACAGAGATACAGTCCAAAGAACTTCCCCAGAAACTAATCAAACAGATATGCATATATCTGTATCTGTGTATGTGTAGTGGGTTTGTGTGGCAAGGTTTCACTAACAGGGAGGCTGCAGGGATGTTTTCTGTGAGAAGATGACAGAAGCTTCCCCTGTGTCTGATAAAGCCAACGCCAGCCGGCTCCAAGATGGACCTGCCACTGGCCAAGGCCAAACCCATCAGTGACGGTGGTGATAACATATTGAAGAAAGGATAAAAAATGCTGCACAACAACAGTCAAAGAGAGGAGCAAGAATATATGAGGGAAACAACTCTGCAGACACCAAGGTCAGGGAAGAAGGAGGGGAAGGAGGTGCTCCAGGCGCCAGAGCAGAGGTTACACTGCAGCCCATGGTGCAGACCATGGTGAGTCAGGCTGTCCCCCTGCAGCCCATGGAGGTCCATGGTGGAGCAGATGACCACCTGCAGCCTGTGGAGGACCCTAAGCCAGAGAAGGTGGGTGCTCAAAGGAGGTTGCGATGCCATAGGAAGCCCATGTTGGAGCAGGTTGTTGGCAGGATCTGTGGCCCCTGTGGAGAGAGGAGCCCACACTGGAGCAGGTTTGCTGGCAGGACTTGTGACCCCATGGGGGACCTGCACTGGAGCAGTCCCTTCCTGAAGGACTGCACCCCATGGAAAGGACCAACACTGTAGCAGTTTGTGAAGAACTGCAGCCTCTGGGTAGGTGTCACATTGGAGAAGTTTGTGGAGGACTATATTCTGTGGGAGGGACCCCCATGCTGGAGCAGGGGAAGAGTGTGAGGAGTCCTCCCCCTGAGGAGGAAGGAGTAGCAGAAACAACATGTCATGAACTGACCACAGTCTCCATTCCCTGTCCTCTTGTGCTGCTGGTGGGGAGGAGGTTGAAAATCAGAAGGGAAGTTGAGCCTGGGAAGAAAGGAGGGGTGGGGGGAAGGTGTTTTAAGATTTGGTTTATTTCTCATTATCCTGCTTTGTTACTAATTAGAAAAATGACAAACCAGAGGGACTTTGACTGGCTTGAGAGGTGGGCCCATGTAAA
>NW_010298843.1:41272-47131 GCF_000700745.2 Antrostomus carolinensis | reverse complement strand
TGACCTCTAGCCAGGGTCAACCCACCACAAGTGTATAGGAATAAGGGTCCACTTTTAGATTGTTTATACCAAACCAAAGGTACTCTCAGAAACCATTACTTTATTCAAAAACTGAACAACACAAGGAAAATCCTCTAGCCTGGAATGAGATTGTCTGTGCTGATAAACGACTACAGTAGCTCCTGGCCTGATTCAGATCTGGGGCAAATAACATCTTCCCAAACCATTCCCAGGTGCAGCTCAGCAGTTAGCACCAGCCAGAGACCATTCCTTGCAGGTTTTATACTTGGATTCACAGAGTTTCAGAGACTTAGGGACCAAGACATCAGCAGTATGGATATGAGATGTCCCACACCAGTTGCTCTCACTGCCCAAAAATACAATATATTTAATCTACTAAACTTGATGTAACCACTGTCACCAAGAAAGCTTCTCATCAAACAATAACTACTCTGCTTCCCAGACAGGTGAGACACTGCTTTCTTGTTATCCTCTGTCCAGGCCCCTGGGATGCTCATGGTTTCATTTGCACCTTTATCTGTCCTTGCCTTCTTGCTCCCTGTGGGGAGGAAGCCAGCTTGCTGTCTTGCTGACAGTCAGTACTCTTGAACATATGATTCAATAAGGAATTTGATGAAATCCAAGACCAGTTGCAGTAAAATCCTCAACTTCTTCAGTGTTCAAAAAACCCCTCTTGCTTTCACTGTAGGGAAACCCTTTACTATGTACCTTCAGAGGCCCAGAATTACCTTTGCTGCACAGTATCAGTGGGGCTCAAGGTGATGGACGGTGTGTAAATGCCAAATCTCTGACCCACATCCTCCCTTCTCAGCTCCACCTCTTCTCCAGGACAAGCAGAGAGGATGCAGAAATGGAAGGATCAGGCAGCTGTGGAGGTCTCCATGTGTATACAGGAGAAGGAGAATCAGCTCTCCTCACTGCTTAGACCTCTTACAATGTCTGGCCATACCCTGAGAGCTCAGATAAGGAAAGTCTGATGTACTATGGATGTAACAGAGCCTTTCCCTCACAGCAGTTGCCCACATCATTACCAGGACTGTTTTGAATCCCTCACTGTACTCGGGGTAAGGGAAACCACTGTGCTGCCCAGTACTTGCTGACCCTGATAAAACTTCAGAGAGCCTGGAAACACACCTGCCTTCTCCTCCTGGTGCACACTGCAAAATGACTGTGTCAAAACTGCTGGAGACTTTGGCAAGAACAGAGCCTCTACAAAGAGCCACTGTTACCCAGCCAACAGAGATGCAATGTTTTGCTTCTTTACAGTTCACATTAGTCAACGAAATCCATCAACCAACTAATTTATGCTTTACAATGGGTGAGGTAATAGCGAAAGCAATGTGTTTTGGTTAATCCTCATCTATGAGGCAGATGCCAGGGGGTTTAGTACAGTAACTTCCATATATATCATATGAGGACAGGCTGAGAGAGTTGGGGCTGATCAGACTGGAGAGACAAGCTCCAGGGAGAACTTATAGCGGCCTTCCAGTACCTGAAGGGGCTACAGAAAGGCTGGGGAGGGACTTTTTACAAGGGTACATAGTGACAGAATAAGGGGTAATGGCCTTAAACTGCAAGAGGGTAAGTTTAAATGAGATATTAGGAAGAAATTCTTCACTGTGAGGGTGGTCAGACACTGGAACAGGTTGCCCAGAGAAGCTGTGGATGCCCCATCCCTGGAAGTGTTCAAGGCCAGGTTGGATGAGGCTTTGAGTAACCTGGTCTAGTGGAAGGTGTCCCTGCTCACGGTAGGGGGGTTGGAACAAGATGATCTTTAAGGTCCCTTCCAACACTGACCATTCTATGATTCTATGATATAGAAATATCAGGTGCCACGTGTCCCACTAGTAGCAGGCTGGGGAGTGCTCTGCCGTAACTCCCTTTCCGGTGGTTGTGCAGATCCTTCCCATTCAGAGTAATCACCAACAAGAACTGCTTCTCTTTGCCAAGGCAGCTCCTGAAAGGTTCAGTACAAAGAAGCACCAATAAAAGCTGAACACAGGAGTTTGTGCCCCTCTTTGCCTTTTCTTGTGAGCAGAGCAACTGACCTAAGGGTTGGTACTCATTTCCTTACATTTTTTAAATCCATGCAATTGAGCAGGGTTTACTTCTGGGGCTAAATTCTCATCTTGCCACCCTAGAGGAAATTTGGAAGACCTCCATGAGAACTAAAGGGTCATACTTGTCTTACATCCTTATTAAGGAGAAGAGAATTTATCTCCTGAGGCTTTTATAACACACAGATTTTTTTGTTTCCTTTTTCTTTTCTTTCTTCTTCTTCTTTCTTCTTTTTTGGTGACTCTAGGCATTTGGAATCTTCTAGTAATTTTTTTGTCAGAACAATTTAAGGGAACCAAATCAGTCTGCAAGTTGCTACAGATTGTTCCTATGAATTATCCCAAGGCCTTTGCGCCAGCGTATTGATTGCTTTAAAGTCAAGTGAAAATAGATGCACAGCTTAGAAGAGCCATAAAAAACCCTCTACAAGAGCAAAGAGATTATTCATCCATACCATTTAAAAATGTAGCTTGTAGGTACATGGGTATGATTAGTGAATAAGAATAAGTGCAGCTCTGACAGTTTCAAAATTGTGACAGATACACGCAGCCAACTGTCTGCCAATTCCTTAAATAAACTGATTGTCTAGAAGGAAGCCTTTCTGATTAGTAACAGAAGATTCAGGTAGGGGGTTTTTTTATTTTTTTTTTTTTTTTTTGTGGGCAGCTATAAGGACTTGAGTTGTAGTCAGATTTTATTACACTAACCACATCAAGGCATTGTTTCAAATATTTATTAGAATTGTTACTTGTGGCTGTATCCTTATTCCACAGTGAGATGTTTTATAAATTATGATTTATAATTGTACAGACTCTTAATGTGCTGTAGCCAGACTTTTTTCCTCTCTCTGCCTGTAGACTCAATTGGTTTCTATCTCTTCCATGCTAGATTAGCACTTATTAGTTCCGATAGATGACATCCTTTCAAGTTGTTGCTAGTTTGACTTTGTATCTGGGTTAGGAGGAAAATGTTTATTGAAACCAGAGCAAGCCCTTCGGTGCAGATTTTTAACTCTCATGGTGGTCGCTGGTTGTTGGACTGCTCTGCCCACCGGTGTTGTGCCACTGGTGAAACCGACACTGAGTGAGGGCCAGTCTGCAGTTGTTCCAAAGCAGTTTTTCTGAACCAGCCTCTACAACCCAGTCTTGCCAGATTGTGAGTTACATTTCAGTTAACGTTTGAAAGTTGTTCAGCAACCTCAGTGAAAGGAGGTCAGCCCTTGTGAAGAAGTCTACTCTGCCTAAAAACCTCCTCTCAGTTACACCTGGTGTGCCTACAAAACTGATGGGTGATCCAAGATGAAGAGGAAGGCAATCTTGTCACTACCTGCATGATCATTTCTGCTTGGAGATGCAAATCAATGACTAGATCTCCTCTGCCTGCAGTGGGAGCTCCAACATCTAATGCGTGTGGAGACATCCACATTTAGATGTGGTAATCTGGAGTTGTCTCCCACCTCTGATTTCCCTCTTATCAGGCAAACATGGGGGCACCAAGGGTTGGTTCATCCCAACCTCCCATCTAGGAGAAGATGGGTGAGCCTCTGTCTGGAGGTACCTGCATCTGTGTGTGAGACACTCAGAATGCCAGCCTAGACTGGATACCAGTTACATACCAGTTACTATAGGGATAAAATTACATAAGAGCAACCCTATCCCTGCAGTCCACTTAACTGAGTATCCTAGCAAAGGCTGCAGCCAGCACCATCAATTTCAAAGGGAAGGAGCAGGAGGTTTGTCCAGAAGAAAGGTTCCTACCTGTCAATATTTGGGGAAAAAATTTACAATTTGCATGAAGATTAGGTTTAAGCCCTTCTAAAGCAACTGTTTTCCATTAACACTGGATATTACTGTCTTCTGTATGAACAATCTGTTTCTGAATTTTGTGACACTCTAAGGTTTATATCTTATGGTAATGAGTTCCTCAGGCTAATTGTGCATTGTCTGAGAAAAAAAAAAATCTCCTTGCATCTTTTTTTTCTGAATATATTTGTTATACCAATTAAAGGACTTCACTCTCCACAATGTTTTCTTTAATATTACTGTTAGCTTGAATTCTATGGGTTCAAGAAGGCTGTTGCAAAGCTAGAGGAGTGGGCTAATCACAGTACTGGAAAGAAGGAATGTATGAGTTCCTTAAAGCTCCTCTAATATCAGTTGCCCAGGAAAGGTTCTTTAGTAAGGATTCGTTTGCCTCTCTGTTTTGCTCAATCTTAACTAATTCTATGTGCACATACATGTACTCTTTGTCAGCACTGAACAAGGACAGGACCACTGGGCACTGGTGGGTGCAGATAGCTTTTTCCTCTGATAGGAAGTCTGCCTTCCAGAGGAGGAATCAAACCCCTACCATTGGTTTTTTTTTTTTTTTTGACCTATGGGTTTACTGTTAAACTGACCACACTGACACCTCCAAAGTGCTGGGAGGTCTTCCCAGGAAAGGCCCAGTTTGGTGTCCAGAGGCTGCAGTCAGAACCAGTTCAGCCAGATCGCTGCCATGGATTAAACAAACAGAGACTGGTATTTGTTTTCCTTCACATGAATGTGTTTAGTGGGGCTCAAAATCAATCAGGAAAGAGAAGTTTGGAGATAAAATACAGGATCTTTTTTTTATTTGGTTGTGCTGGGGATTTTTGTATTAGAAAAAGACTTTTGGCTTTGAAACCTGGCTGCCGTAGGTACATAGGTATATCAGGAAGGAATCCGTCAGGAAAAAATGGACATTTGGTAGGGAAAATCTTTAAAGTAAAACATAGTAAATAATCTTGATTAGGATTTTTAGGGTTGCAATAAGAGTAAGTATTTATGCCAAGCATTCTTTAGAGGAGTTTACTTGCTGTGTGTTCTGCTCTGTTTTTTTGGTTTTTTGGGGGGGTTTTTTTGCTTCTCCCAGCATTCTAAACTTCAATTTATGTGACACCAGCCAATTACCTAACTGTGCTTCCTTAACCTTTCTTTTTGCTGATCCACTCAAGAGCAGAGATAGTCACTCTGCAATAGATCATTGTGCTTCCAGAAGGGATGTTGTAAACCAAATGATGCTGCATTGTGTGTTCCCTTCAGCATCTTGTGGCACTACTGATAATGGGGATATAACTTTCTCTGGGCTGCTGGTATCTCTGCCATATTTAATATTTAGGCAGATAATCTTTGGGGTAGGGTCGTACACCTAGAGCTGCCAAAGGCATCAAGGAGTGGTTCTGCTTCATGCTGAGTAGTGGAAACTGAATGGCAACAACCTCTGAATTTAGATTTAGAGCCCACAAGTACTGAATAAGCCTGAGGCAGCTGTGGTGCTGCCCAGCTCACAAAAAGGCTGCACTCAAAACCAGCTCCCAGTGCTGGAAGAAAGTACTTTACAGTTCGCTCTGTACCTGTGTGAATCTGGATTGAAGAGAGTCATATCTAAACCTGACATCTCTGGAGTGTGGTGCTGTCCAGGAGGGACATTGCCATTGGCACCCCAAGCCTGACTCTCCAGCCCTATCAGCCTGACTGCAGTGTGGCAAGAAAGAGTAATCATGGCCAAATTCTCCAAGCTGGTTAGGAAAGCACAGAGAAAATCAAGAATCTGAGCATTATTATGGCTTACAGTTGTCACAAACCCTTGAAAAGTTAGTTCTCATTTATCTGCCAGCTTGACTTTGCAAATCTGAAAGCACATCCCCTGCAGGAAATAACAGACTGACCCCACTTTGGCTATGGTAGCCAAAGCAACACCTACAGTGGTTTTCTCATCAGGTTGCCTCTCAAAACTCAGGCTCTGCACTTAGACTGATTC
>NW_010298843.1:22080-41239 GCF_000700745.2 Antrostomus carolinensis | reverse complement strand
GAAGATAAGAACTGGGTAGAAGCCAAAAACTGAGTTTGCTCTGGGCCTCTGGCTGTTATTTCTTCACTGTTTGATCCAGAAAGGGAGTGCAGGATAAGCAAAAGTCAGGTTTGCCTGTCAGTAGTGACCACAGGAGGGGTTTTGGAGGAGCCTGCGAGTCAGTTTCCTCCCCCCACATTCCTGTCCCTGTTATTGTTTCAGCAGCTCAGACAAATGGTCAGATACACTTGAGTGCACAGCCCTGCAGTGCAAAGGGGACGCTGCCCTCGTCGTGACTCTTGTGTTTAGGTATTTCCAGGAGGAGGAGGGGATGAGAGGGAGCAAAGACATAAGAATGTGTGAACTTTTTTTTTTTTTTTTTTTTTTTTCCTTACTGAGTCTTTGTTAGAAAAGCTGCCAGCTGTGCACCATGTTATGCCAACAGCTTTGCAAATCCCCTTCCATGGACAGCAAGGTCCTGCTCCAAACACTAAGAAGATTCAACTGGAGCATTACAATCAGCTTTCCTCAAAAACTGATGATGATTTGCTCAAAACTGTAGTGCAGCACCATTGCTGCAGCCCAAGTTTTGGCTCTGGCTACATGTGTGAAACCTCATTAGGGCTATATGAACGGAAATGAACGCAGGGCTTGGCCAGAAAGGTGGTCTGCAAAATAGACCAGTGCTAACTTGATGTGACTGACTGGGGTCAACCCTTGGGTATTGTATCAACACATTGCAATCCTTACACAGCCCCTGTGCCTGCTCTGAATGGGCAAGCAATTTGTGAGGGGTACACTTCGCAAGCCTCTAAAAACACAGGCATCATGTGATGAAGTTTGACTATGCCTTTGTGCTCAGTAGTGACTGGAAATAGAGAGGTGTTATGTGGCATTCTTCTTGATTTTAGTTTTTCGTGGCAAAGTGAGGTAACAAGTGTCAAATGCAAACAAGGGCTATTTCCTTGTGCTTTTCCCCTTAGCAGCTGAGCACTGGGTTGACACTTGAATGAAAGGACAGGCTCAGTTTGCCAGAGAACCAATTGAAATCTGAAGTTTTTCAGTTGAAACCAATAAAGATACTGGGATCAAAATCTGGCCTCATGCCCAGCTGTGGAGTCCTTTCCGAACAGACTGAGGAAAAAATAGCTGTGGATTGCAGATCATGTCTGAAGTATAAAGTGGAATTTGCCAGTGAAGCAAACTTCTCATTTCTAAAGCTTTTGAGCAACTTGCTTTCAGATATTTGCACCACCTTTAAAAAAACACCTAAACTGTAATGAGCTAAGTGTGGAACAAGTGTGGAAATTAGGACACGAGATATTTGCATAGTAGCCAAGAGATAATTATTGGTGATAGTCCAAGCTGAAGAATAGAATCCATTGTTTCCAGCAAAGTAGTTTTCATAAAGCAACATGAACTTCCTGTACTCAAAACACTCACATCAGCAATGCCTACAATGATATGCAGCAAAACTATTAACAAATGAAGCACTTGAGGGAAAAAATTCAATCCTAGACAAACTGTAAAGAATTAAACCTAATCTGCAGTATATCTGAATGTTTAAAAGGTCTCTGTAGTGTATATCTTTCTATCTAGCACTAAGTGCAAATATATGCTGGTGAAAGACACTGGATTTTCATTTCAGAATTACTAGATTTTATGCATATTTATACACATGCAGAAATGTAGACATTAATTAATGACCTCCTTAGGTCAGAAGGCCTGCAATAGCTAGGGACCCTATTAGAGGGCATGACTGTGAATAGTTCAAGGTTTAGTCTAACAGGCTTGGCTTGGAATGTGCACTAGGTAATATAATTAGTCACTAGCAGAGGAATTTATCTTTACCACCATACGAGTCAGTTTTCTCAATGTGAAATGTAGCCACGCAGATACAGATCTGAGAGACCATTTTTTTGTTTTTGTTTGGTGAAACAATAATTAATGCAGTATGAGAAAAAAAGATAAAAAGCAATGATGGCGAAGTGGCAAATGCCACGGGGAGTTTTAGGTCAGTAAGCAGGGAAGACAAGCCTGCCAGATCTGCTTAATTTGTAAGCCTAACCTCTTGACTGTCAAAAAAAGGTGCTTTTCAGCTGGAAACTTCTGGGGGAAGTAAGCAAATGGAATAATGAAACCAAATCAGTTTTTAAACTTTAAGTCACATGGAAGTTGGGAGAGTGTCCTGGGGAATTAAAAGAACCCCCAACATTATTTGCTATATCTTACATTTCTCCCTATGCATCTGCCCTGGGCCATTTTTGGAGACAGAGGCTGGGGCTGACCTGCTCTGCTCATCCTTATGTTCCAGTGACTCCTCACAAATAACAAGCTGCTGCAAAAATGTGCTGCTTGATTTCAGAGACAGAGATCTGGAAAGCCAGATCTCAATTACACCCCGTTATTCTGAACTTACTATTAAATCAACTTAACCAGAAATGAAGGCTCAGTGCCTTAAACAGGTCTATGCACACCAGGGACCCCACTCCTCCTGACTTCCAAAAACTCCTTATGAATTTGCCAGGACCTCCACACCAGTGAGAACAGAGCAAGGTGTTGAATATTTGCCTGAATGCTCTTTTTGTCCTCCCTGTCAGTCTGTGTCACACTAGCAGATGCTGGGAGCAAAAGGCCAGGCCCCATGTGGTCTCAGCTACAGTAGCTGCATGGCAGCAAGCAGAGCAGTGCGAGGCTAAATCACTTCACAGATTGTATCATCAGGACTGGAGAGGATTATTATATGTGTAATTTTTTATCCTGCTGGCCAGAAAACCTCTCTGATTTTTCTTCATGTTAGTTTCCTCTTTCTTTTTACTCTTTCAAGGTCATCTTTTGGTAGGAAACAAGTGGTCAGATAATGATATGATATATGTGGCAGAAGAAAGAACAGAGGTGCCATAATATAGTTGTACAGAGGCAGAATATTATTTTCCAGGGAAACTGGTGTTTGCTATTTAACCCTGCTCATCCACTCTGCCCACTCCCACCAAACACTGCTTCATATTTACAGAGATCTTCTTCTCACAGTCTTTTAATGTCTCACTCTTTTTAATGCACTGGGTTTTGCAAAAGCTTTGGGAAAAACCCTATTCACCCCCTTTTAATCCATGGAGAAGCACATAGAGGTCCAGAGCCTCAGAGATACACAGGCAACCACCTCTACCTTTGAAGAGCCCTTGAAGAGCCACACCAAACATATCTATGCAGAGTAAGAGGAAGAGTTTGGGACAACTCTGGGAACTAATCCCAAGTCCTGTAATACCTGTGCACGATTCATCCTGCTTGTTAGCTTCTCATAGAGACAGCCCTTTCCCTAGAACCACCCCAGGGTCAGCCCCTCAGATTGTAATTGCAGCAGGAAAATAATTCATTAAAGAATGGATGGCTGCCTTGTGTGCAAGGTAGCTGCACAAGCATGGGAAGGAAGGAGGGAGCAGAAGGTTTTCCTCCCTGTCTACTTGCTCCCTGTTAAGGTTTGCAGGTTAAATCACTTTAGTTCAGGCTGAACCTTTTAGAGCCTGACAGATATTATGACTCTCCTTCTTTTCAGATATGAAGGTAGGAGAGTAGAACGCATGTATCCACCCAACACAAAGTTTCAGTGCTCTGAGCAGACATGTTTCAGTCACTGTTATTATGGGAAAGGTGTGTGGGTGTGTGTCTCTGTGTGCAAGTGTATGTAGGAGAGTGCAGCACAGGAATATATTAAGGAAAACTAAATAAGCTGAGTTAGTCAGATAGAATAAGCTGACTAGGATGTTAAGAAGATGGAGAGGGCCTGAGAACATAGGGGCTGTGCTGAACATGCTGAGCTGCGATGGGGAACTGTCTCTGCTCCCATGTTCACAGAATCACAGCATAGTGGGGGTTGGAAGGGACCTCAGGAGATCATCTAGTCCAACCCCCCTGCCAAAGCAGGTTCCGTACACCTCCAACCCCCTTGCCAAAGCAGGTTGCCTACCCCAGGTTGCACAGGAAAGCATCCAGGTGGGTTTTGAACTTCTCCAGAGATGGAGACTCCACAACCTCTCTGGGCAGCTTATTCCAGTGCTCCATCACCCTCACAGTAAAGAAGTTTTTCCATAAGTTTGTATGGAGTTTCGGTGTTCCAGTTTTTGCCCATTGCCCTTTGGGCACCACTGAAAAGAGCCCGCCCCCATCCATTTGGCCCCTGCACTTCAGATATTTATAGACATTGATAAAATCCCCTCTCAGTCTTCTCTTCTCCAGGCTAAAGAGTCCCAGCTCTCTCAGCCTTTCCTCATACGGGAGATGCTCCAGGCCCCTCATCATCTTTGTGACCCTGTTCAGGGATAACAGGCTTTGTACTTTCTTGTAAATACACATAACTACATTAAAGACCCCTAACCACAGTACTTTCTCCTAATTAAAACCACATATAATAGCCCAGGCTGCGGCACTCTATACAGATCAGAATGGATCAGACTATCCTTCTCATTTCTATTTCAAAATGAATGTATCTAAACATGTTACAATTGGTCAAATTGGTGATTTACCATTTTTATCTTCGCAGTTTATATCTAGATGCTAATTTCTGCCCTTCATTTGTTCAACCCAGAAAGGGTACTGATAAGATTTTCAAAGAGATGGTCTTGGGAGAGTCTTGCCCCTAGACCATCAATATCTCACCTTGTGCACCATGCAAGTACTGTACTTGGAAAGAAAGATAGAAAATATAATCTATTCTTCCTCACACCTCTGTGCCAGAGGGAATCAAGCAGTGCAAACCTGCATGCCAGGTCCTTTCACTGAAAACAGTCTCTGGGAGACTTATCAAACTGGGCTGCTTCTCCAGTGCCTTAGGCAATTAATGCAACTTCTTTACATTCTTAAGGATCCCCCACAGCAATCTCTGACACAGACACACACAAACACACACATTCAAAGCGGTTTTACTCTCCTATCACCTGATGCATAAGGATGGGCAGATGAAAAAAGACAAAGTGTTAAGAGATCACAGCGATGATGACAGAGTCACAGACATGCTGATGTCAGGGGATGATACCTGGTGCAGCGGAATATAGCAAATATATCCTCCTGCATTGCATTGGAGACATGGAAAAGGTACATGTACGTGAAATAACATCATGTCATATGTAAGGATATTTCCTCATTTTGTGGTATAGCAAAACCAGTGAACTAGGCAAACCCTTCAACCGGCTTGTAGATAGCTTTTTTGATAAAGAAAATGGAATGGAAATGACTTGTAAATTATTGATATCACATATTGCATGTGAACTTTTGACATAGTTGTCTCCCTGCTGTCATTCGCTGCATGCCATAATCCCTTCCTTTCCTGCCAGATTTCAACCTGTTCCACATAACCCTTGCTATTCCTCCAGCAAGGGAATTCAGCAGCATCATAGATTTTGTAGAAGAATTGCATTTTATAAATTGTTCTTGCAGTTAGCCTTCTGGCAAGCAATCACTTAACATGTTTTAGCCTCTCACATTGATGCTCAGGAGTTTGCACGTCTAAGCCTCAGTAACAGGATTCAGTCTTTGAATAAAAACAAGAAGCCACTGAAAAGTAGAGAAGCCAGACCTCCAAGAGTCTTCAGGTGTGAAGAAATGCTTCAGAAGAGCTCGACTCTCTTTAAGCCCCTGTGTAGGGGTCAGATGTTCAAAAGTGTCCAGTGCCTTTAATCCTTTTAGTTTTACCTTTAAAAGCCCGTGTGTTGATTTATTTGGAGCCTGTGGACTCAGTAGTGAGAGTTGAGGTCTCTGAAAAATTCAGCTATATTTTATCAACAAAGCCTACTAAAGAATAAATGTTACAGTCTGAAACTAAAAAAAGAAAGAAAGAAAAAGACCTAACATGGAAACTTCTGTTGTTACATTTTCTCTTTCATTTTGCTGGGAGCTACACCAAAACGGTGCTACTAAGGAAAAAGATTGACTGGGAATTTTCTATCAGCATTTAAGTAAGTGAAAAAGCATCTTGATAATTACCAGCTTATTGTATAGGCAGTTGCATCAACTTAAAAATTTCCTCTTAGGCAAAACTCCAGTATTGACTTTGTTTGAAGCAGGAATCTTAAGGGCCACCATTGCCTGTTGCAATGGGGATTATCTTGTAGGTTTTACACCCTTGCTTTGATTTCCAAAATGAAATTACATTATAACAGCTGCTTTGGCTGCAGGCTACTCCAAATCATTTTATAAATGCTCAAGTGCTACTTATTGTCTTTTCATTGATGTATACAATACAGCAGAGTGACTGAAAGATAAGAAGGGCCCAGACCAAAGAACAAAGTCCAAAGAGACATTAACCATCTGGTATCAGTTTAATAACCAAAAGTCTGTATGGTATGAGTCTGATGACCAGAGTTACTGCCCTAGGATGCTATGCTCCAAATTTATGACATTGTTGAGTGTGAATATAAGGTTCTTAGGTTATACTTAGGGTAATATAAATTAATTTGGTAGAGAATTTTAATAATTTATCTTATATATACATTTTTTTCACATCTACACATCGTAAAGTCAGCAGGTGATGTTGAAATTGAGTAAAGGACAACCTAATGTTGTATCTGCTCACATCAAGGATACAGGTGACTAAGTAATGCTTTGGACATCAGTTGGGACAAAGGCCCTTATAAAACAAGAAAGCTCTGTAGGTATAAAACAAAGTGACAACTTGTATCATCACTTCAGAGAAGCTGGAAAGGGATGGAAGTGAGAGAATTCCCTCACAATCCAGGGAAAATGGTTGACACAAGAAAAAATGAGTGCTGTAAATAGTAAAAGTCTGAAATTCAGTTTTAAGTGTTTTTGTGGGTAACATAACAGACAAATAACTCAAGAGATGTTCAGCACTGCCAAGGTTAGTGAAACCCTTTATGATCTTCTGGCTACCTTTCTAGCTGTATAATCTAAACCAACTTGGGCGACCTGCTCATACAAGCACATTTTTCCCCTAACATTTAAGTGACAGAAGAGACTGTAGTGGATGACTGGTTATATCAGGAGAGATAGTGAAGTATTAATTGGAGGCTCTGCTGAAATTTGTATGGGATGCAGTATGTAAGTCTAGCTAATCACATTCAGGAATGATGAATTCAAACTGGGATGGGCTCAGAGAAGGACTCCTAATGTTACCAAGGGAACCTGACTTACTAGAGGAGAAAAAAGTACTGGAAAGAGTATTGCTGTCCCTACTAAATCTGCCAGACAGTAAATACCTCTGAGGAATAAAAAGTACCTAAGAGATAGCCTGAGGCCCGTGTTGAGGCTGAGCACTGGGACTGGTACCAGTTCTTGTCAGTAACTAAGTGACATTGCCACTTCACTGTGGAGAACTAAGCTGCTCAGGTGCAATTCAGAGGCAGACAGAGATCCACCAGAAGCCTCTGAAAGATTAATCCACTAGGAGAGCTCAAATCGCAGAGTAGAGCTGAGAGCACAGGAGGGAGCATGCATCTCCAGCAGTAGAGCCTGGGGTCACACAACTGACTAATGAGATGGCAACACAAATCCTAGGCATATTTCCACCAAAGATGGTGTAAATTGTGCTCTTATGTCTTCCAGGAGTGATAAAACCATCTTGTGATAATTCCAGAGGTGGGGAGCATTCCTCGCTTTAGCTGAAGAGCGACCTCCTTGCAATCAGCAATAGTCTCTGCTTCAGAAAAAGCATGTGTTTTTTACCAAAAAAAGTAATTACATGAAATACACACGCAAGTACTGGAAATAGGTCCCAGAACCCAGCACTGTTCTCCCAGTGCCCCATTAAACGGGCTACAGAATCAGGATCCTTCTGACATCACAGATCATACATTTGTTTTTTGCACAGTGGCCCATCTTCAGCAGAGGGTTATAATCCCATTAAGATTCTAGATCACAGTTGGTGGAAAAGCATCCCTAGAAAATAAGAGCTGCAGTGCCTCTCTCAGGAAGATTAAGGTCTTGGTCCTAGACTTGCTTCCTTCCCACAGGGGTTCTAGCCAGCAGGCAATAGGCAAAATACAGCTGCAGATGCTTCCACCTCTTCCTTCTCCATCAGGTATGTTCCCTCAGACAACATGGGGTTCGTGGTCCAGTTTTTGGCCGGCTGTAAATGGAGAAAGGTCATTTTCTTCTACTGATTCACAAAGAGCCTGAGTTATGGCTCCTCAGACAGCTGTCCTGATCTGAGACACAGTGAACCAAGGTGTGGAGGATCCTGAATAAGCTCACAGTTTAGAGGGACCTGCCGTCACTCAGTCATGCAAAACACCCACACTGTTTTTGAAGGTACTGTGATGTCTCATCAAGGCAGCTGTAGTGTGTTGTCTGAATAAGGCTAATGACATGAAAACAAATAAATACAAACTGGATGTGAATAAATGTAGCATGGAAATAGAGGGAAATGTAAACATCATTATCAAGGTAGACAAGATTCCAAAATGACATTTTAGAGGTATTAGAGGAAGAAAAAAGTTGATTAAAGGACAGGAATCAACATGTGATAACAGGAATATTGGACACACTAGCCCAAGGGTTTCGTTGTGTCTTACTAGGGGCTGTTTTTCCATTGTTCTGCTCTTTTTATGCTTTCTCTATATCAGTGGGAACTTTCCCCACCTTTGCTGACATCTCCCTTCCCATTCTACCCTGTTCTCTCTAGAGGGACACAGACTGTTGAAAGTGGAAGGCAGATTTTTATGCTAGCCACTTCTTCATTCAAATTACCTTTAAGCTCATTGAAAACTGAGGTCTAAATAAAGGTGGAATATAGTCTGAAGAGTTGTAATAAAAAATGTCTAATGGCTTCTGCAGGATGTCAATTAACATAGCTCATGAAGGGAAGATGGTTTAAAATTCAGTGAATATTCTAACCATTTCAATCTACAAGAACTAAACTGTTTTACATACCGTACTCTGTAGAAATGCCCCACTCTCTAATGTCTATAAAATAAAGGCAATACATATTCTTAGCACATAAGCGATAAATAGGAAATATTCAAAAAGACAAGATCTTATGGGATACACATTAGTTCCTACAATAAAATAACACAAATCAAGCCCAGTGGCTGAAGAGCAGATGAGTGAATGCGTATTCTGAGTCTCTAATGAAATGATATTGTGAAAGGCATTAGATTGATTAGAGCTCAGTTGACTGTCAAAACTGCCCACTCTGTCAACCATTATAATGAATCGACCTAGAACTATTTCCTTGTGATTGCGCACTGGTGTGTGCATCCATACGCACGTGTGCTTTGTTGCTAATTATTCATTGCTGTTTCTTTATAGTGTAGAAAACAGCCTAACTTGCAGAGTTCTACACTATACTACATCATGCTTTAGACTTCACTATGAATACACTTTCAAGGTAGGACTCCTGAAATGAATCATTTTCAGTACATTTGACAATCATTTCAATTAACACATTTATCAGCATATTTACAACATGCATAGGGAAATAAAGATCCTATTAAAGAATGAAGCAAGATGAATCAAGCCTCTCACTTAGATTAAAAAAGAGGCAAAAGTAAATCATTACCACAAGTTAATACTGATGCTAAAAGCACAGTAAGAAGAGAAATGAAGTTTGGATGTTTATACCACTAAGGAGAATATTCAGAGAAAAAAAAGGTCAGAATTAAAAGGAAAACGGGATCAAGATCTTTTGCTATAGAAATTTTATCAGTTCCATTTGCTTTAGCAGAATCACACCAACAGCTACTATAGATGGATCTGATCTGCAGTTTCAGAACCCACATATTTCAGTTATACCTTGAAACCAAGGTTTAGAAATTGTTCCTGGAAACATAGACAAAGTCATGTATGTGGGCTAGAAAAAATTCAGGCAACAATAAAGGCTGAGGTCTGGCTGACTAGGAATCACCCCTGAAGAAAAGGACCTGGGGTGCTGACAGACAAGGAGTTGAATATGAGTCTGCAAATCAACTTCACAGTGACAAATGCCAATTGCACAATGGACTGCATTAGCACGAACACAGTTGATGATGGTTTAAGTGAGCTGATTTTCCCCTCTGTTTTGCACTTGTGGAGAGTACATGTCTGGACTACTGTGTTCAGTTTTGGGCTTCCAAAAGAAGAAAGTTATCAGCAAGCTAAAGCAAGTTCATCAGAGACCCACTGAGATTGTTAGGGACCGAAGCATATGATGTACAAGATGAGGCTCCAGAAGCTGAGCTTGTTTAGCTGCGAGAAAAGAAGGCTAAGGGGAATCAGGTTAATATTCTCAACTTCCTAAAGAGTGTTTAACGAAGAGACCAAGTCAGACCAAGAGGAGACAGACAATTCTTCACACCGAGGGTCATCAAATATTATAACAGAGACCCAGAGATGCTGGGCAGTTTCCATCCTTGGAAATACTCAAAGCACAACAACACAAATGTCCTGAGGGACCTGATCTAACATTGATGCCACCCTGCTTTGGCCTGTGGAGATCCCTTTTAATTGTAACTTTGTGTGATTTTAGAAAAGAATAGAAATGAGGTGTAGGGAGAAAATCAGAAATGTCACAGCACACAATGAGATTCAAGAATCAAGGAATATATAAAGCAGACAGAAAAGAGGTGCCAAAGTTGAATACTGAGCCAGACCCAAAGAATCATCATTTGGTTATAATAGGCTTAACGAAGACAAACTTCATCTCCCTTTGGAAATCAAAGCCCTGCAGGCTTCTTGCAGTGAGGTAAATGAAGACAAGAATAACCTTGAGCTCCAGTCACACTGTACTTATTCACTGGTTATTTACGACATAGCAACCTATTGTATATTGCTGCAATTTGTATAGCTAATTATATAGAACTACAGTTACACATTGTGGCTAATTGCTAGAATATACATCCTCTGAAGCCATTAGGAATGTTACCACTGACTCATTTGAAGTCTAATTTAGCCAGCTGAATTATCTGACTCATCTCAGTAGGCTCATCTCAGCAGGCTCTTCTAATGTTGCCCTTTGGAGGAGCTTCCCTCTGTACACAGTTTGGGGAGACTAACCTAAGGGAGATACCCAGTGCTCTGTGAATACTGCCCTTTCTTTCCTCCTTGATAAAGACGGGGATGGTAATAATTGTTTGCCTCCACATTTGATGTGTGAATCAGTTGATGTAAAAGCAATTTAACAACAGGAATACCAATATATCTATTCCATTTGTCAGGGTATAAAAACAGCCTTCCTGAAAGATTGGAAGGATTAAGTGGAGGAAGGATTGCTGACCATTAAAAAGTCAGCTTTTCAGCAATATCAATTAATGCGGTGTTTTTAGGGCTGTGTGAACACCCTAGCAAAGAAATGCTGTTTAAAGTAGGTTCAGTTAATCAGGGTTTGCAGAAACCAATGTGAAGACAGGCAAAAGCCTCCTAATAAATACTGAGCAAAGAAAGCTAATCTGTAGTAAGATGGCTTCAACAAATAAGGGTGTGTGTAAAGTTTTTCTGTCTGTGATTTATGGTCACTGAATGGTTACACAGGTACTCAGAGTATTTATGAAAAATCAAAAATGTTCTAAGCAGCACATAAAATAAGAAATTCTAGAATATATTAAAGGCTCACAATACATGTGAGGTCAAATACAGCAGCTGCAGCTGAGTTATATATTCTATACAAAAATATATTCTATACTCTTACAAATATTCTATATATTATATTCTATTAACATAGATTTGTTGCTGCATCTTTATGATAAATGAATAGGGCAGAAGGAAGGACACAAATATTTCATTACTAGAACAGAATTAGGGGAAAAGTGAGAAATATGGTGAAGACAGAGTTACAGATGGGGAGAAAAGTATGAGCGAGTTGGGTCATAGAAGATATGGCCAATGGTGTCAAAGACAGCTGATGGAGGAGTGCTGGTTGGGAAGAGATCATTAGTCTTTTTCGTTAGGGCAGTGCCAGTGGAGCTGAAGGAAGGGATTATGAAGGGTCTGGGACCTCCAAAGATTGACTGTGAGTACTGCATTTAATTTGTGTAGGTTTGAAAGCAATGAGTTTTGGTAAATTAAAACTAAAGCAGGGCTATATTTTACAAAAAAAAAAGGTGTCCCTGAGAGAAGAAGGAGTAGGAAAGAGGGAATGAGAATAGGAGAAAAGGAAAACAGGCAATAAGTTGGAGTGGTGACAGTAGACAAAAGTAGTAGGGGTTGGATAAAGGAAGAGCTACTGAAGGAAGGAACTGCTGGTTATATTTTATCTGATATGCAATATCTTATATGGAGAGGTATCAGTGAAATCTTGTGCGGAGAGCAAAGTGGAGAAGAGGGCTTAAGAAATGACCTGCCTCCAGGAACGTGCGATATGATTCACATGAATGAACCTCAGTAGGCTTCACCGGAGAAGCAAAATGAGGATAAGCAAAAGAAGAAAAAACTCAGTGCTAAAAAAGGAAACCTCCTTGGCAACCTATTTAAATTACTGCTGGGACAGCCATACTGGAGCTACCTCACTCTCTCAGACCTCCATGAATGGTACTTGCTGGTCCTGTGCTCTGGGCAGGACCAAAGCCCAAATCTGGCTCTCATGGTTGAGGCTACTAGGCTGTTTCTTTTTGCCTGAGGGGACGTTATGCAGTTGTGGGTAGTATCATGACTCACTGCAAGTGCTTCCTTCAGGCTTTCAAAACACTGGAGTCATATGGCCATTTGGTAGAGATGGACCCTATTTTACCTGAAGCCAAGCAAGTTTGGCACAGACAGGCCAGATGGTGAAAATAATGAATATCCTCCATTTGCCATTCACCCTCAAGCTGTACTGAATTGCTCCTGGTTGTTTGGACAGTCTGGTTTGCTAGGGCACGCTCAAAGACAGTCAAGCCCATTTTTAGATGCAGACAATAAAAAATACACCTATACTACACAGAAGAAGACTTCTGTGACTCAGACTGCAGCAGCCTGTTTTGCCCATTTGCCAACTTGTGTCTTGGCTTTGGCAAAATGTGTCTCTGATTAACTAACTTTATTACAGTCTATTCGGATCCCTGCATCCACTTAGGATCTCAGCACCATGGTTGCCCAGCTTCCTAAAGTGTACTAGGCACACACACCAGTGTGTGTCAAGATAGGACAGCTTTTACAAAGGCATCGCTGTGCAGAGACTTGAATGGGGTGTTATTCGTCTCTTTAAATTGGGTTGTCTCTGTTTTCTGGGTTCCCATTACAGTCGTTGGAGATCTGGTCAATACAGCCGTAAGGCATCAGTCAGTTTATTCTAAAGTAGACATCCACATTTAGGTCAGATGAATCATGCCCTAAGTATTATGGACGGTATTGACTGGTTCTCCACAAACATAGCTGAGGCCCAGATATCCACCTCAAAGGTAAACACTTATGTTTTAGAAATCTAAATTCAAAAAACAGCATCCCACTGTTGGGTCCATGCCACATGTCCCACCATAAGGAGGAATAAGGTGACACATGAGTATCAGAGTGATAACTCAGGCCTTGGGAGGTTCACACAAACCTCCCAAGGAGGAAGGAGGAACTCAGAGCCATACAAATGGTCCAAGAGCATCATTTCAGTCCTGACCTCACTGCAAATTTCATCTGCCACTTCCTCTGTAACCAAGTCACCTTGTCTGTCTACACCTTTGTCTCACATGGACAGAATGACTTTCCACTTCCCAGACTGTTCTCTCACCTCCATAGACAGCAAGCTCCTACTGTGTCTTAGCACGTGCAATTTTGTATTTTATTTCAAACTTCTAGCTGCTACTCTGATATGAGTAAATAATGGAGAAGCCATGGCAGCTAGTCAGGAGAGCTTTCAGTCCTAAGAGTGATTGCCCTTTTAACTGAGAATAGTATGTTTTCATATTGGATTTCTTTCTTTTCTCTCTGTGTTATTGTTGTTGCTGCTGAAAAAAAAAGTGATTTATTTCAACATGTTTTCTCTTGTTTAAAAAACAGAAGCTTAACTCTTGCTCTTTCCAGAGTAAAAGTAACCCTACAGGGTATGTAATAAATATTTAAAATGGATAATTGAAGGAGGAAAGAAAAAATCATGTCACTGAGGGATAGCAAGAATTTTATTTCAAGGTAGTGACAGCTTCTGTTGTCTCTGCCATCAAATAACTCTGAACTCAGGAGGAGTGCTGCATGCAAATGAAGCAAAATTAATATAGGTGTCCACATCATGCACATCATTTTCATCAGACTGGCAGATCAGTCCCCTCAGCACAGAGACCAACTGTTGGATGCAGAGTGCTTCCCTGGTTAGAGGTGGTCCTGTGAGGACAAGGTTCAGGTTGATTAATGGCACAATGGGGAAAGCCTTGCATTGCACCTTCCCTTGCTGTCTTAATTTTGGAGTGGATTTCCTCCCTTGGTGCTGTCAGGCCAGTATGTTTCTCCAGTGATGGAATTTATTTTATCCGTGTTTTAAATCACAAGAGAGAGGAATTGTATGCTGATTAGGTGAATAAGCTGTCACCATCCTACCAGGCAGCTACTCCACACCTGTCTTGAAATAAAATGCTGGGCCTGAGCACTGGTTGCAGCAGAGAAGTGTGACGCCAGCCTGGCAGGAGAGAGAATCCTTCCAGAGTCGCTGCTTTTCACCCTCACCTGCCAAGAAAAAGGAAGGAGTTCAACTGTGGTTTCCCTGTGCACCCATGGTTGACAGAAGAGCCACTTCAAGTCACTGTCCAGGTAGATTTTTTGGAGGGAAACTGAGGCATGAGTAAGTTGATTATTTTATTTACCTTCCACTGGGAATTTGGCAGAGCAGGGAACTGGTCCTGGCTCTCCAAAGCCACACTAGCACTCTGGTCATGCACCACTCTTACTTATCAGAAGGATCCGGTCAGACTCATGGTCATGCTCTCCTCAGAATACATACATACACATACAATACATTAATACATGCCCTGCTGCTGCAAAGAATTTACAGTTTAGCACCTTCAGCTTTCCACATGTTCTGAAATCCCATTGACTCCCCATCAGGGGCCATGACTTTCCACAGTCCCTAAAGCTCAATGAGACAAGAAATAACAAAGTACATTGAGCAACAAAAGGCCAGTGTAACCTAGAAGCCATTCCCCCCAGTGCTGAGTACGACTTACATATCTGAATTACTTTTCTGATCTGGTACCAGTGTGGATAATTAACAAGCTACAAAGTGAGAGTGATTGTATTAAAAAAAAAAAAACAAACAAAAAAAAACCCAATTAAAAAATTAGAACAAATTCCTGAGGAGGATCTTCTCAAGTGTTACTACTAATTCAGAAGTTTTTTGTCCTCTAATTGTACTGAATAATGTATCTAAATCTGAAACCATTTTTTATACTTAAGAATGGCTGAAATAAAAATTATTTTTACTAACAAGTGATTATGGAATATTAAAATGCTGTTATCACATTTCTCTGTTTACCAGAATGAGTTCTAATTGAAATTTGTTCAGAACTCATAATAGCATTAGGTCATGTTATGCTTACAGCATTAAGCAATGATTACATCTGTGGCTTTTGTTTTTAATTAGCTTTTTTCAGTTATCTACGAGAGAATCTTTCAAGATCGTAATTCACTTTTGATTACAATGGAAAGAGAACAAACCGAGTCATTTTACAGAAAAATGAGCGACTGTATAATTTACATTCCTGACTCTGGGGTTGTTAGATCTGACTGTATTTTGATTTTCTGTCACTCATCACTTATGTTAATTGGGTTTTGATGGCAACGAGGTGCTGGCGTTTGCACATTCAGGGATCTAAAATGACTTCTTACAAAAAAGAGATGAGCGTATATTGTGTCTTACTTTTTTGGTGGCAGGACAGAAGCATTGCTTTTAATGCAAAGTACTGAAAAACAGACCACTTTGTATCAGCAGCTGAAGGTAGCCCGAGGTGAATTTTAAAGAGGGTCTCAAATGTAGCTGTAGCTCTGATTCAGAAACGTATTTAAGCATGTGCCTTCATCATTCAACCCAGCCTACAAACAAGACACACAGGATTACTCACCTGCTCTAGGTTAAACAACTTGCTGAGTCTCGTCCTATGGAAAGAGCAAGCCATAGCAAGCAGCAAGCCCACAGCGAGTACCACATGTGCCCTCCTCAGTGGGTAACTGACACTAGAGGCTCATTAGTAATAAAGGGACTCAAGCAGTTCCCCAGCCTAGGAGAAGTGCCCCTGCTGCCCTCTTTCTTCAAACTCTTGCTTAGCTTGCTGTAAATACCCATGCCTGGGAGAACAGATGAGTAACACCATGAGCCAAAACAGGGAATAATCAGATTTAATCCACTGGAATGAGTGACTGCTGAGAGACGGCGAGTAGCCCCACTCGCCTTTCTGCTGCCGGTGGGAGCCTGGTGGGCTTCCATGGTCCAGCAAATCTCCCACCTCCACACACATCACACCATGCTGCACCTGTCCTCTCAAACAACATACAGGGACAAAAGAGAACCTGGACACAGCCAGCCATAGGAATTTGGTGGCATAGTTTGCTGGCCAAGTGCTTCTGAAGGTTAATTAGATGGGGTTGATAGTCTGTGGCTGTAGAAAAAGAGCAAGGTCATTTATTTCACTCTACACCTATGGAAGTGTGAGACAAGCAGAACTGCAACAGTAAGAAACCAAGTTTGATGAGCTTACATGATAGTGATCAGTATCCCTGGAGGGGTTACAGGAACTGTATAAATTGTAGAAAATGGGCTCAGAGGGGATGTTGAGATGTAACATAATCCACTCCCCCGCCGGGATGAATCAAGGGGTGAATTGCCCATAAGACACATTGCCTGTAATTCTCTTGCTCTGCTCAGTGACAGAGGAGTTCAGCAGTTTTCCATTCTCCAGTTGGAAAAACAGCTTTCTAGGAGGGACTGCAGAAAATTCAAGGCAGAGTAACACAAATGATCAAAGGCCTAAAATATACTTGTAGAATTCAGACTGTTACTGAAAATGAATATAACCAGTTAATACGACTTACAGGTGAAAATACGTAGGCTGGGGTTCAAAGTACCTGACCTGATTTCTCCCTACACACCAGAAAACTATCCTCCCCCTCATTATGCCTCACTGTGCCAAAATAGTCCCTTCTGTGTTGACCTGAGCCACTGCTCCAATGGCTCAGCCCTTCCCAATCTTTATTCCTTGTTATGGGCAAGTAAGGGAGATGCTTTTTCATCATCACCAAATCAGCATGTGATACTCTTACCAGGGCACAACTAACACGATTTCCAGTGCCTGCTGTGAGCACAGGAACAGAGTCAATACATCTCACTGGGACTGGTTAAATGCATCTTTTCTCTCCTCGGGGTAACTGCTCTTGAAGAGAAATTATTGTCAATGGTTATTCTGGAGCAAAGGATGGACCAGATTTGGCAGGCTGACAGTTTCTGCTGGGATGTGATGCTCACCCCCACTTGCAAGGGAGATGAGGGATCTTCCCATAGCAGTCCACCCATGCTAAGCTGCTGCTGTGCTCTGCTTTCTGTGACCATTCAGAGCTGATGGACAATGGCTTGAGGGTCCTCCTTGACTTTGACACCAGAAGTCTTTCTGACTCTGCATATATGAACTGGTAGTTCTTAAAAAGCTGTATGAGGTTTAATGCAGGAGGCTAGCAACATTGATTTTGCTTTTTTGGAAAACCAAGCATCAAGTTCTTTATTCTTTATATCGACTGACTCCCCTGCAGAATCTGTGGTGAGATCCAGGAAGCGAGCACAGGACAGGTACCTGTGCTAGGGAAGAGTCCAATCTCTTCCTGGTGACAGCCGGCACTGTCAGAAGGTCACACAAGGATGCAGTCCTAAGTCCCACACTGCACAGAAGCCAAGATGCAGGCATACTCACAGGCTCAGGAGACTTGGGATCAGACTTCCCATGACACCACGTAAGCCTGCAGTGGCTGCACAGGTGGACATGAGAGCAGAGAGACTAAAAGTCATGCTGAGATGAGAAGAATTTCATTGTGGATGAATGTGGCTGCAAGAGAAGGCAGTTCCTGTCACTGCTTATAGCCACAGCCACACCAAGGAAAAGATGGGCAGCAAACTATGGTCCTGTCACAGGAAACCTTTCCTGGTCTTGCTCTGGGTTTTGTTCTTGTTCATAACCACTGAAGGGGGTTTTTTTGGTTTGTTTTGGGTTTTTTTCCAGTGAAAAACTAAGGAACAATAATACTAACTAAATAATAACATTATTTACCAAGCAATCCCATAAGGTGCAGGAGTCCTTATTTCCAGTCTAGCTTTGAACCAGCTAACACTAGGACTCAAGCCTGCCCTTTCCACAACATAAGGTCCTTTCCACAACCCAGTTGCCCAAACACTGGCTATGCTGGGGCTGCTTGGGTTTACCAAAATTCCCCCTGGGACCTGAACAACCTTCCACAGGCAAAATTTCAGTGAAGTGAGTGCATTGCCACAGAAAGCACTGGCTCATTTCCTACATTCAGGCTATATATATATATATATATATATACCAACCCAGTCTAAACATCAGTGCAATGTCATTAAAGTAGTGTAATGAAAATCACTGTGGCCTGAAGACTCAAGAGATTTAAGTGAGTCTAGAATAGGCCTTTAATTACTTCCATTTTTACTCTTTAGCAGCCTCAACAGGACTAAAATAGTTCCTTCCCTCCTCTTCCCACTGTGTCAGTAGGACACAGCCATGCATGAGGATTCACACGCTCCCCAATGTTGTGCCTCCTTAGACACAACAATACCTCCACTGGCTTTCTCTCCCCTCCCACAGCAGGCATTCTGTGTGGATCAACCACACCACAGCCAAAACGAGAAACACGCAGGTGGATTTCTTTTTTTGTCTCAGCTCTGTCCCTTCCTTTTTTAGGAGGAGATGCAGATGGCAGAGTCGCTCCCTTTGCTGTGTGCAAGTGTCTAGACAAAAAAAACTCTGCACAGCTTGTGCAATTTTCTGAGCTGCCTTCTGCTCACCTCCACCTCCTCATTTTCCTCTTTATCTGCTTTCCGTATTCTCCATGCTGCTATCAGTCCTGTGGAAATGAACACATCAAAGCCATAAGTAGTCGTTTTTTCACTGCTCCTGTGTCCTCTCTCCCCCCTCTTCCTTTAACATTAATATTAATAGCTACTGTACCTTTCTTCACTGTTGCTTTCTTCTTGATCCTCAAGGGAGTAAGCCTTTTCTTGGACTTTCTGCTACAGCGAACACTTGTTTGAAGGAATGCTAGAGCATGCTGGGAAGCACAACATTGGTGATGCCTGTGATACAATATT
>NW_010298843.1:0-22037 GCF_000700745.2 Antrostomus carolinensis | reverse complement strand
GAAGAGTCAAGCATGCCTTTATTCCTGCCACGCATGGCTGGATTTTTTTTTCCTTCTCTCTTTTCTAGCAAAAATAGCTTTTTAATCAGTCCAAAATCTCCAAGGAAAAGAAAAGAAAAGAAAAAACAAAACTTCTTTCCTATGCCCTCCTTGATGCTTTTCCACAGGGCTTGCTGCCTGAGGAGCAAAGAAACAAGTGCTGTTCCACGCCTATTGTCAAACCACAAACACACACACACAAATACCCACTACAGGGACAAGCATCACCAGCACCCCCACCACTGCCATTATTTAAAGCACTGATTTAACGAGCTATCCTGCCCTTCAAGGTTTGCTCGCCTGTTGCTCATCCCTGGGGCTGAGAGCTGAACTCGCGCGTGCGTCAGCCCAGCTCTCACATTTGTATTCTGTGATGCGGTTGCGTGTCTGGAGCGCTAGGAAGAAATCCCCCAGGTTTGATTTCACTTACACACGTATAATGGAAATACGGCAGCCCACAGTGAGCATGACGTTTCTGCTCCGTGGGAGCTGCAAGCAATCCACGGTGGAGGTTGCTACTTAGGATCACAGTGGTGCTCAAAAGGCAGAAGGTGAATTTCTTGATGTCGTTGTCACAAGAAACAGGTACCATGGTAATAATGAAACTCACTGTAACCCTCAGAGTGAGTTATTCCAGCATGATTTCTGCCTGGATGGATGTAAAGGTTATTATTTACTCCTGTCTTGACACTAGGGATCCGCTCCCTTTGAAAGCAAAATTTCTTCAGTGTGCAGAAGCAGACTATGTGCCTTGGGAAGGAGAGATTTGGGTACACAAATAAGACTCCTCTTACACTCCTTTTGTGACATGTGCTGCAGCTGGACACAGCAATGACCAGTTCTCCTCCCCTCTCTCCTGTGCTCCCCCAGAGCTGCTGCTGATGTGAAACCAATGTTGTTATGGCCGGTGGAAAGAACTTCATCAGAAGCAGTGGGTTTGCATCAGCTGGAAAAAGGACTGAGGGAGGTCAGGAGATGGACTGACACTGGCTTTCACATTATGGCCCCATCCTATATTTGCCTTTTCCTTCTCCAGCAAAGCCTTGTGTAGGCTGATAGCCACAGACTAGCTGCTCTTTAGTCTCAGTGTAATCTGGAGAAATCTCCTCCACCCTGATAAAAATGTTGCAGGACTGAAATGAGTTGTACTGGCACCATAGCTATGACATAGGAAGAAAACTGGTGGGGGGGAAGAACAATGCACAGAGTTATCAATGGGAGAGAAACACCAAGGACTTCTGCAAAAGCCCACTGCAACCAACATAGCTGCATACTGCAGAAACACAGGTCAGGCTCCTATTCTAGCCTTTTTGGAGACTAGAAAGCCTCACACAAGAATAGCGCTGTGTCCAGCATTGCCAGTCTCAACCATTTCAGCTCCAACCAGCAGAACCACAGAGCTCTAATGGGAGAATAGGAGATTGCTTGCTACAAGAGTCAGGAGAGTCATTAGTCCTAACAAACAAAAGGAGTTAAGGGGACTTATTTGCTTCTCATAATCACCAGTTTGATTGTTTAAAGCATGTGCAGAAGCTTCAGAATCTAAGAGACATGCCTTATGTATGCAAACATGAAGCCTAAACAAAGTTTCAGGCAGTGATCAGAGGATGCTTTTGAAATCTCTGCAGGAAACCTAATATTAAAATTCAAATGAGGTCACATGCTTTGCTGCTTGTCTACAAGATTCTCCCAAAGGTCTCCCTTTGGAGAGATCAGCTCCCCCAGCTTATGAGACTAATTAACCCCCTGCACCTAGTTGCCAGGCATGGAATTTTAAGTAATTATGGGGATGTGTGGCTTCCTTACCAGCACGTCAGACTCTTCATGTCACACTCAGAACGCTGGTATTTGCTTTGCACTTCTTTGTTCAGTGTTGCAGGGGGTGGTCGGCTATACACACATGCAAAACCTCAACTGGAGGGAGCAATTTACAGGCAGTCTTTGGACCAAGGGGAGATAAAAATTCCTCTTGAGGGTCTTGCAGGTTTCTGAAGCACTCTGGAGACTCTATGAGTCTGAGTTGTCCTCAGATGTTTGAAACTATTTCACAGGCAGTAACTATGCCCATTTCATACACACAATCCTACCTTAACCAGCTCCCCTGAGCAACACGGATGGTGTGTGAGCTTTTCTGCATGTTCAGCTGGCAAGGGACAGCCTGAGAAATCTACACTGCTCCCACAGCTCTTTACACATTCCTCATTAGACAGCTTGAATTGAAAGAATAAAAACAGTAACCAGGAAAAAAAATCTAGGAGCAGCAAGCAGAGCTCCAGGAATTAGACAGGAGCTTTGGCTCACACTGCTAGAGTTTGCTCTCTCTTCACTTGTCTTTCCATTACAGCAATGAGTCCTTGGCTACCCTGTGACTTGGTGGTAGGAGAGGGCACCTTTGCTTGCCCCATCACTCTCTTAGACTCTATCACACCCTGGTGTTCAAGGTTTTTTTCATGGAGTGCAGAAGCCACAGAGTCAAACCTCCTCAGGCAGAGAAGGACTCCAAACCTTCAAATCCCACCTTGTGAGGAGGTGCTCTCAGCACTTGGTCAGCAGGCAAAATGGAGGCAGAGGCTCCAAATATATGACCTTCGTTTAAAAGATGTTTCAGACTGTGAGCTGTGGGGCAGATAAGCCCAGATAAAGTCTCACACGCTTCTTTCTTGGTTCGCCTCTTGGTTGGCTCGAAGGACCCCATGCTCAGCACATTAGATGTCATAAATCCCATGGTAAAGCATCTATTTTCCCTATCATCCATTACTTAAGAAATTGAGGAGCTGATCAGTAACGTACTGAATTTACACTGATTTTACTGTACTGAATTTTAAATACTGTAGATTCCCAGAGCCATGAGCAAACTTGGAGGAGCTGCAGTCTCAGCATCATCATATAATGCTGACATGAAGGACTGTCTGTCAAAACTTCTTTCTCTGCCTTAAGGAGTATTTAGGTCCCCCATATATAGCTAGGCATGGTATAGTTTTTCATTTCAAGGGAAATCCCTAGATATTGGAAATCCATCCTAGCTGCTGTCAGAAAAAGGTATGCAAAAATCTTTCACTGAATTGCATACTACCTTGTACGATGCAATCATTGCAGTAGCCTTCATGACATCTATTTTGATTTAACTCCACTTTGCATTTTGTTGTCCCGTATACTGAGACAGCAGCAGATTTTTCTATGGCCAGTAATGGACTGTTAAAGAAAACAATCAAGTGTACTAGCACGATTTTCAAAATGATCAGAAATAAGCTGAATAAAAAGGATATCCTTCAGTGAAAAACTTAATAAATGGCATGTCAGTTTCTTTTTAACAATTCAGGAGACCATGACACAAATTCTGATGGAACACAAACTATGCACAGTCCTAAAGTTGAACACTACAGGAATCTGCTATGTGGATATTAAGACAGTCTCTACGAGCAGTTAGTGCTATTAAATGTTAACAAACAATCTCCAACACAAGTAACTATTCAAGTGTATTTTAAACATTTTCAAAGAAGAGATCATTGTCCTATTACATTCTGTTTACACCAGTTGATTAACCATTTATTTTGGGTACTTATTAGTCCTGTGACCTACTGAATAAAGCATTTGCCTTGACTCAGGAGTTTCCATCCACAAATCTTACTTAGTGGGTCACTTTCCCTTTCTCTGATTCACTTTCTGCAGATATAAAACAGGGATAATGATAATGACCTCCTTAGTAATGCCATTAGGGATTTATTAATAAGCTAATTATTATTGGGGAATAAAATTTTATGTGAGGAACCATTTATTAAAGCATCCTCACAGCTTATTCACACTCCATAAGCGATTTATGAATGAAGCCTTAGAGGGAAGGTTGATGAGAACTGCTCCACTGATAAAGCAGCAAAGATCCAAAGCTCATGGCCACAGCTCCAGCAAACAGGTGTGTATCAAGGCATAGACACGCACAAATTCTCAGGAGTTCTTCATCTTTATGTGTCTCCTCAACTTTCCTCAGTTGCTGCTTCTGCTGAAGGATGAAGGGGTGGGGAGTACTTGTTTGGTCCTTTTGGTGTGAAAGTATGGGATTCTTACACGTTCAACACCATCGCCAAATGAGTGACGGTAGGTGCTTCTGCAGTGTTACACCCATCAGTGACAAGGGAAAGGATGAGGAAGAACCATGCTTGGAACAAGGATATTTGGTGCAGATGGAGGGAGCTCCTTCATATGGCTTGGAGCACACACCGGAACTGTTTAACCTATGACAGCAGTGTATACAAAAATTTTATCTCCCACTTTATTTTACTTCTGCATGGACAATTTAAAATGTTAGTAATTTTTTTTTTCTTTCCTACTGCCTAGTAACTCCTTCTCTACAGGCTCTCTTAGTCACACATGCCCATTTCAGCCTCTGCAGAGCACTTGGCTTGCCCAGCTGCAAAATTTGCTTGGATTGCAAAATTTTCAGATCTGATTGAGTGCCAAATGGGGCTTCTTGGCTCCTACCATCCCCTCAAATGAGGATTTTAGCTTCCATTTTTACTTCTAAAAATAGAAATTAATCACTGGAAATTACAGCAAAGTTGCAGGCTGAAAAAACATTCGAAGCAGTTTTCTTCTACGGTTCAGCTTTTTGAACTGTCCAGAAAAGACTCTAAAGAGTGTCCAGTCATAGGCTGTGGTGACCAATGACACATGGATATAGCAAATAAACAGAGAAGGAAGGACAAGTGAAAAAAGAACCATTATGTGCCTTGAGCAATGACAACAGTAAATAAAATGCTTGGTCTCATGGCTACACAAGATGTCTAATGGTACTGTAGGCTTGTTCTCAGCCAAATCTCTTGCTCAGCCATAGTCTACTGTTAACTATACCATACCCTAGACAACACTATTGGGAGGTTATTACACATGTCCATGTATAGCAGGTCTCCTTAGTATCATTCTAAGGACTTTCCAAAATGATGAGTACAGGCTGGATAAAGACAGGGAGTTAAGGAGAAACAAAAATCCTTCCGAACTCTCCCTTTCCTGTGCAAAAATACCTATATAAAAAATATTAAAAACCTACCTCTTCAAATCCTGAAGGCCCTCTTTCCTTGCATACAGTGATCTGTTCCTGTTCAGTTATTGGTAATCATGGTCAAGGGCTCCAGCTGACAAAAAATTACATAGCTGCAGTAATGAATAAAGCAGTGCCAAACACTACAGGATTTGTAGTGCCAAACACTTGACAGTCTCAAGTCAAACAGGCTAAAGATGTTTGCTACACAAGGAACAAGCTCTTGTAGTCAGATAACTGATACATGAATGTATGAAAGATGCTAGGTCAGAGGTTTCATCCATATCTGTCTTACAAAGGTCAGGATCAAACTTCATGTTAGAATGAGTGGAACAGGATGTAGAAATCAAATGAAGTCAACATTCTTGCGTATTAAGTACTGAGTCAGAAACAACACTTTTTTAGCTGGAGTAGGATAAAATCATGTCTAGGGAAGAAGAAATCTGAGCCCAGTGAGGATCAGTCTGCGCTTGGGGACCTAACTCTTCCCAAGTCTTGATCTTGACCTTTCTCTTCATAGCCATAAACTTTACCTCAAAATCTGTGCAGTGAATCTTCACAAAGTGAAACCCATGCTGTCAATCCGTAGGAATGATGAAGGTCTGGCACCAGTGGAAAATGGCTCAGATGAAACCATGATTCATTTCAAAGTTCATATATATTGAAGAGAAACCAACACTCAGCTTTGCTGTAAAACATCAGCCTCTCAAAGCTCAGTGGTATAAGAAGTGGTAAAGAGGGTCTGGCTTTTCAGAGAGGCCATATGCTTCAATTTGTTCAAAGCCAGGCAGAATGCTTGGTGGGAAAGACACTTTGAAGAGGAGGTGGTTGGGCAGTGCGCAGCCAGGTCAGCTTTGCAGCCACACACCAGATATTTTTTTTCCCAATGAAGGAAAGAAAGGCTCTGATCCTCCTTCCATTTACACCAGTGCAAATAATGTGGACTGTGCAAGTCAGTGAAGAGAATCCAGCTTAGATGAGCGAAAGAGCTAGTCCAGAGAGAGAAAGAAAATTTGTCATCCTGAAACTCTGCTCTGCAGGTGTTTCTGCTATTACAGATGTCTTGTACAAAGCCCCGAGTGGCATGTAATTAAAATCCAATTGGGCCTAAGTAAGGACTGTTGTAAGAAACACAACTGCCTTCTTCTTTAGCTCACTGATGTGGTGAGCCCTCAGTTACATTCTGTCATGAGTCCCCACAGCACTCATGGTAAATGACTGAGGAGGGATGCCTCATGCAAACTCACAAGACAAATTATATTAAAAAGTAAAAGTGAAAAAGCAAACAGCTCTACTGGGACTTGAAAGAATAATAGCTGCACTGTGTGCTTTTCACTCACAGCTTAAGTTCTTATGGCTGAATGGCTGTTGGAAATACTAAGGGTTTGATTTGGCAAATCCCTTGCATACAGAATTCCTGGGAGTTAGGGCCACTCTGTCCTAACTGTGCTATTCTTACCTGCTCTTTTCATTGTATTTTTGCTTTCCTCTTACCTTTGCAAGACTACAGACATACCAACACCATACCTGGGCAAGCCTCAGCAGGTATCTTTTCCCTAAGGTAGGTGCTTACATGACACAAAAGCCTGAATGAAAGTGCAAATGCCCCAAGGCTGGAAATCTTACTCAGGTCCCCATCCAGGGCCCATTTCTCTTGTGAGAACTGTTTTTTTTTTTTCTGTGCTTTGTAGTCTGGAAGCAGTTACACAATGGTTTCTGCTTGAAGGTTTCCTGTCTTGGGGAAATTGCCTTCAGATAGCCATGGTCTTAGTCATGCATTCCTTTGGTCATGCATAGTTTTTTTATGTTGTATTTACACTGTGCTCACCATGGTAAAGTTGGGACCTCCAGTCCCTGCTGCAATACACATCATTAATAATACTGAACTCTCAAGTTAGTTGCTAGGAAGCATAGGGCT
The DNA here is from genome assembly GCF_000700745.2 of Antrostomus carolinensis. Lineage (NCBI taxonomy): Eukaryota > Metazoa > Chordata > Aves > Caprimulgiformes > Caprimulgidae > Antrostomus > Antrostomus carolinensis. Next base: position 15,048 of record NW_010298843.1, on the reverse strand, counting down.
TTCAAGGCTATGGGTAGTTATATCAGTGAGCCTTCAAGAACTAGTATCATGTTTCCGGCAGGGGCCAGGCACAGGGAATGTAAAACATAACTCATTTGCTGAGGTAACCTCACGGAATATACTGGATCCCATCCTTCTAAAGCATACTGCGGGGTGAACACATCCTTCAGTACAGAACCAACCAGGCCATCAATTTTGACATATCTTGTCACCAGGCCTTCAAGAAATATATGTCCAAAACTATTAGCAAAGCCTCCATCCTATCTCCTTCCACTTTATTTGCTGCCCTAGACTGAGATATACAGCTATGGTGACCAGGGAGGCAGAGCTGAAAACCTACTCAGAGCCCTGCCCTGTGCAGCTAGGCATGGTTGGCAGTGTGCATGTCCTAGCCTGTACCACACTGATCTACTGCTGTGAAGAAACCTTGCATCTCAGTCCCTTTTGGGTTTTCTAACTAAAGGGCCTAATTTCACCAGAGATGGTGGTGGGGGGATGATGTGGTACTAACAAAAGGTCTGAATAACTATTCCCTAGACTCTTCCAACCTGAATAGCCATCAGAACTGTGTGTAGCTTTCTGGAAAACAGGCCCATCCTCCTGCTAGTGATGGTTATTCTCATTCCTCAACACTTTTTCTGGTGTTTGGAGAAAGGAAGAATATTCCAGACCCGTGGGTCCTTCCTGAGTCCAGCTCCACCCTTCAGAATCCAGCCTGCATGCGCTTGCTCTCAGCTCAATGTCAGAATTGCCATCACCATTATCAAACTCTGCACCAGATGGACACTGAGGCCTTCCTCACTCATTTTTTGTGTGCATACAAAATACCTCCCTGAACTTAGAACTAGATTACCTTAGCATTTCTTTTATTTAAATACCAGATATCAAGACTTCTATCTGTGCTGACAACATACCCTGTGCTAGTTTCAGAAGCACAGAAACTGTGCTAGTTTCAGGGGGACTCCTCTGTGCTAATGAATGTACCAGTATCTAGCTGAAAGTTTTCAGTCTTCAGAAATTGCCTGCAGCAAGGTCCCCATGCTCTGTCCTTCCTACGATCCCCCTCTCTCTGAAGGAGAGAAGCTGTCCTCTACCCATGGGATCCTGCTGCCACTCCTCCAGTCAAGAACACTTCTGCAAGAGAAGCTGGTCATGAGTCACCTTGCACATCCTCTTTGTCACTTGCCACCATGTACCTCAGAATCCCGTCTAGTATGAAATCTAAGGTCCTAATGTAACTTTAGGTTAAAGTCATAAAGGTTTTTTTTTTTTTAAACTGGTGACTAAGCATTCATCAGGAAATGAAATTATGTCAGGAGAAAGTGAGTGTAGGATCTACCCCTATTTTAAAATTCAATTAGCAGCACAGCCATGATGAACAGCCCTGTGGTTATGTAGATTCAGTAAAGTCATTAAGATCTCAGATTACATGTGGTGCTATTTCCCCTTACTCTCCCTTTTGCTGCCCCCAGCAATCCTGTCTGTTTTCAGCCTATCACAATATAAACGGAAACAAATCACCAGGGGTTAAACAGCCTAAATTGGATTACAGTCACACTGTTCAGAAAATAGAGTATTGCTGGTAATTGCATTCCATTGAATAAATATCTCTACATTAGTTTACATCACATTAGTATTCTGACAATGATTATTCTCATTGTAATTTGCCTGTCCTAGAATAAGTGCAACACAGAGCTCAGAATCCAAACAACTGATGTGTTCTAAGTGCTGGTATTTGTTTTAAAGATTAAACAGCATCCTGGTTGGACATTAATAAAATCTTCTATCAAAAAAATCCCAACCCCTCTTCTTTCAATCTTGCTGAAGAGTTATAAGCCAAATAACTCAAGGACCGAACTTGTTCCTGATGAAGTCAGTAGGAGTTCTACTAATCTCTCTTACTTCAGGACCCTCAAAATTTCTTTTCTTTATATTGCAGTAGCTTTCTAAATTTGCTGGTTCCAAAATGTTTATGGAAAGTCTGTGATGTCTATTTTGATATCTCAGGTATTTTATTCCAGCTTCTAGATAACAGCTTGTCTTAATCAGAAGTCTCCATACCCCTCTCCCCACCAGACAGCTTTAATGCCACCACTGACTGCAGTCTCCAAGCAGTTCACTGAGATAATCATCAACCACTTTGATTTTGTTCAGTGCCTGCTGTTTTTCACTTTCTCATGACAATGCCCTGACAGACAGATAAAAAAAGGACATAAAACAATAAAGGTAAAGAGCAATTTAGCCAGGCACTTCTTCAAGCTTCATGGGGTCATGGGAGACACATCTCAAGTTTCTCAGTTTCTTTGTTCCTCCAGCTGACTGTCTCTGAGACCTCTGATGTTACCCAGGGGTGTTTAAGGACCTCCGGCTCAGCGGGCTGGCTGTCTAGCAACCAAGAGGATCATCAGTGTTCATGGGCCAGCAAACTCTGGTGTGGAGCTAAGAAGATAAGAGAAGGCAGGGGGAAACACTGGTAGTTGGACAGACAGAAATATTACTTAATTCCTTGCTGTCAGGCTCAAGAACAGCCACACTACTTCACTGAGCATGTTTTGTAATGCAGCCCATAGTTCTCCCTTGAAAGAAATACCCAGTTGCTGGATATCTTACACTGGGCATTAGTACTAGTTATTCCTTTCCTTTACCATAGGTCCTGTAATTAAAAATGTCCCAGCAGAACTACATCATCCTTTTCTCTCAGCCATTGAGCAGCAGCACAAATGACATGGAAATTCAATAGTACTGTGCAACTGTCCCCAGTGCCTATACATCTCATCTGTCATGTCAGAATGTTCTAGGAATTGGCATTTCCATGTTTCCAGGAGAATATCTTAGTGATGATGACATCTTGTTGCAGTACTTTGCATGGAAAAAGTTTTTTGGAAGAGATGTCACCTTTCTCGCATAAAATAAAAGAAGCAAAGACTGTGAGGGCAAAGGAAGAGGGGACTGACATGAAAGAAGTAACAGACATATGATGATCAAGACTTGAACTAACTGCACCTGTGTAAGTATAAAGTTGAGAAACTGGTCACTGTTTACAATCTGAACATAATATTTGAATAAGGCTATCAATAATGGACAGCCGCTGGGAGGCAAAACCTACCATGGCTGGCATTTTCCAAAGAATTATGAGACCTTGGAGTCCAATTTCCACAGGCCTCCAGCCTGTAATCTTGTTGATAAATCACTTCCATATGTAGGACTTGATACTAAACATTGAGAACAACCCTCATTTTACTGCCAGTACCAAGTGCATAAGAGAGGAACAAAACAAGCTGCAAACTGTTATGAAACTGGAAACTGGGAGTACAGGGCTGCATGAAGATGTAATACAGCAAGAAGCCCAGCACTTTAGTTCTTTTCCTGGCAGATGGCAGCATATATGACAAAGACAGAAAGTGGCTGTGGGCAGTGGTGACTGTCTGAAAAACAGACATGGGACAGAGCACCACACAATTTCTCTCATCAGTATCTTATTCTGGTGTCACTGGTGGAAAGACCTTGCAAAAATATTGCTATTTGTTGGCATCATGCGTGATCTGAGAAAGACAGAAAGGAGAGGGATAAACAGAGGCCATACAATAGGCTCCATCCAGGCACAGGCACCAGAAGAGCCCTTTTGCTCTACAGAAACAGATCGTGGTGTTCGGAATCTAGTAGGTACAGGAAGGACTCGCCGAGAGGACTAAGGTTGAAATGCTAATGGCAATGCTGGCTGAGGCTTCAGCACCTCACCGTTGAACTTTTCGGAACATGAATATCTATTATTTATTGCACATTTTGTTTGTAAGTACATCTCAAGCTCAAGCCAGGGATATCTATTTGAGGTTGGGGTAAATGAGGATGGATGTGTTCTCCAGAGTCATGGTTCTACCTTCTACCAGGTTTCCAAAGAGACAAAGCAATTCCACAAGCTGTGAACACCGAGCTGAGGCCATGCTTCCCAGAATGGAGGATAATGCAGCACTAATTCATCCTGGTTTTTAAAGGGGAGAGCTAATAACTTTGGTCAGGAATTTACAAAAAATGAATTTAGGGCACTGACCCAAGACACAGCAATTTGGAAGCTAGAGGCGAGATAAACAGAAGCAATTACATGGCAGCAGCATTTAACTATAGCAAGAATGCTGATACCTGACATCTGAGTCTTGGCTCAGTAGCTACAGATATCATAAAACCACCATGTGTAATTAGACACAATCTGTGATGTGTATTTCATAATAAGGCCAGAAGTGCCACAGTACGGTTACCGACTTCATTCACAAACTACAAGCGTGATCTTTCCAGGTCATAGTTAAGGTCATTGTCTAGCAACAGCAAAAAATCTTATGTTTAATGACAGGTATTTACAATCTTGCTGAGGTTGAGTTATTTAGTCAGATTTTATTTTGCTTATGTCATTAACCTTGGGGGGAAAAAACAACACAGAAATAAAGGGGAAAAAAAATCTTGTTCTAGAAAAGCAAAATCCATAAATCTGATTATGGTGCATTTTTTCATTAGTATGCAAAAATAAATCACATCCTAAATTTTTACTGAAACATGGTAGCTGTTTTTGCTATCTGCAGTTAAAACAGCCTAAAACCCCAGTACATTAGTGGTATGTACTGTTTTTCTTTTTTTTTTTTTTTTTTCCATATGAGTTACAAATGGAAAAATGTAGATCTGACCCCTTCTTTCTCAAAGTCATTATTAAAATCACATGCAAAATTGATCCTACTGGAAGCACAATTTACTTCAAGCACCTTCGCTCCACTTGGCTAAAGAAGAAATAATCCACGTGCTGGTCCCTGCTTATAAGCCATTTCTAAGAAACAAATACCTTAATCTTAGCAACAACAGGGTTTGGTATTTCCAACCAGAAGCTTTTAACAGAGAAGTCTTTTTTGAAAAGTTAAAACCCAAGCAATCAACTTTTCAAAGCCTCTTTTGTGGAGTGAATAAGGCTAGCTTCACAAAAGCTAGAGGACCCCAGACAGGCATGGCATTCAGCAACTTCATTCCAGCATGAAAGATGCCACCCAGTTGCCCTCCTTCACAAGTGCTGAATACAGCAGTACCAAAGAGACCATGTTCCTTGAGAACCAAGCTCTCACAGCCTTGCTTACAAGAGTAGCACCTTCTCACAATCCTATTTAGATCAGTAAAGAATGGAGGCAACCTCTGGCCTTAAGGTATGCATTTATTTGGGATTTGTAATGGCCTTTTTTTTTTCATAAGACCTGATGCTGCAGTCATTTTAGTTCTGTGTTGAGCTTGGGTTTCAAACTCCAGCCGCTTAGTACTAATATGTCAGAATTTCTAATAAGGAAGAGAATTCATGAAACCCTTGACCCAAAGAAGAGCATCAGTGCTCAAGCCTGTCAGTCCCATCATGGGGCAGTGACAAGGTCCCCTGGGTACCACTGCAAAGTTACTAAGAGGGTGCTTTCCACCATGGATAGAATGTACACACAGCTGGAGGAGAATCAAGGAAGCACTTTTGTGATTTGTCATCTGTTCAGATGACCCAGTATATCTGCAAGGATCAGATTTTGTCAAGCATTCATAGACAGAGACATTTCCAGGCAGAAAAGTGTTTGTCTTTGAAGTCCAGGAAAATCAGAACTTAAGTATTTAGGCAAGGAGAGCCTCAAGGGGTTTTATCTCTTCATGGAGCTGCAAACCGAGCAGAAGATTTTATCTAGTTCTTACTAAATCAGATTCCAGGATGGAGTTGAAAGAAGCTGTAAATCGGATTCATTGGATCTAGTAGGAACTACAAATAAGCAGATCTACTGTGTCCTGTGAGAATCATAGCATCATAATTTGGGCTGAAAGAGACCTGCAGAGATCATCTAATACAACCCACTGGGCAAAGCAGGTCTACTTAGACCAGGTTGCTCCAGGATGTACCCAGTCCAGTCTTTAACACTTCAAAGGTGCAGATTACACAGCATCTCTGGACAATTTATCCCGGTATTTGACCACTCTCTTGGTTAAAAAAAAAAAAATTAAAACCTTAGTACTTAAAAATTGAATTTTCCAGATTCCAACTTGTGTCTGTTGGCTCTGTCACTGTCCTCACACTGGGGAGCACAAAATGGAAGCAGTACTTCAGATGCAATCTTGCAAGTGCTGAATAGAGGGGAAAGATCACTTCACAGGACCTGCTGGTTACATTCTTATTAAGACAGTTCAGGATGCAGTTGACCCCAAAAGGACTTGCTAGAAATATGGCTATTATATAGCTTCAACTAGCCTGTGCTGGAAACCTAGAACTGGCAATGTTTCCCTTCTATGTTTATAAACAAAGGTGCAACCAAGACTCTAAAAGGCCACGAATTGTTCAGAGTTCCTCATGGATGAAAACTGAAATGAAATCTAAAAAAAAAAAAAAAAGAAAGAAAAAGGAGTGACATTTCACAAGACTTGTGAATCTTGCCAAGTTTCTTTAACACACAAAACTCTTCTGTGTGACACAGTTATAGAGGCACTTCATAGGATCCAAAATCAGACTAATTTCTCATTTTTCTCTTGTTGTAATCTAGCTACAGATCATGACGTCTTGTCCTGAAGACATTACCTTCACTGCCTGTAGGAACTGTTTTTCCTCATCTTCTGCTCTCTACCAGCAAAATAACACTGTCCTGCTGCTGATTCAATACTCTTAGGATCAGTAGACTGTAAATGCCAAAAAGGGAGAATACCCAGGAGAATTAGATTGTTGAATCAGTGCATCCCTGGAAGACCACAATACACACAACTTCATTCATCTCTTCTCAAAGTTAGTTGAAGTCTTTACCTCAATTTAACTACAAATTTGATTTAGTTTACAGCAAAAAATTAAGGACATTTCGGGTGAAAAATGGGAATCTGCATCTTCCTTAGAGGAGTGTCTTTATATTGCTCATTCTAATAAAAAAGCTGCAGTGCAAAATGGGTTTGCATTGAAATAACTTTGAATTTGAGGCAGTGGAGATTTAAGCTGATTGTTGCAGACACTACTACAGTAAGCGCTTTGGTCCCTTGGCACAGTGGCCTTGCCGCTTTCCAAAAAATAGTGTTCGTATTTTCCCCTACAGATGATTTATCTTTACCCGCAGCTTTGCTCATGCTGTTATCTCCTTCATGTGGAACCACAAAACACTTAAATCAGAGCAAGAGAACACCATGCTGCACAGAAAGAGCCAAGAAAAGGGATTTTGTATGGAGCTGACAACTTTAACATATACAGGGACTGTCTGAAATTAAGCGCTGCCTGTAAGCATAAGCGTCAATCCCAGTCTGCAGCTGGTATCACATGTGAGGGTGGAAAGCATCATCAAACTGCTTTGAGTGCTGCTGAGTGGAGAGGAGTTCAGAGCTCTGCCCTGAGCCTCCTTCCTATGCTCCAACAGCCGGCGGAGGAGGATGAACTGGAATGGCCGAGGGGCTTCCCTGCAGCAGCTGATGTGATCATGTCAGACTTCTGCCTAGCAGACAGCCCAGGGAAAGGAAGAGGGGAGGGAGAGAAAGGAAAAGAAAAAAGAAAAAAAAAAAAAGAATGAAATAGCAGTGAACAGCACATTGCTCATGCTGTCCTCTTTCCCCAGTTGGTATCAACCCACATAACCAGGCAGGAGAACATCTGTCTCCAGAAAGGCAAACGTATACAGCTGTCAGTTCTAACAGGTACTAAAGTCATTATTATGAGCACATACATCATTATCCAGAGAGCACTTTATAAATCCAACCCAGCAGTGCCATCCAGCAGGCCAGAAGCTTTCTTGACGGTAGATTCTACTAGGAAAATGATTTTAATCTAACTAGTTCACAGGATTGAAGGAATAACCATCTGCTCCTTGCTTTCCTCCCACAGGCACTGACGGAAAGGGCTTAATGGAAGTCAGGGATAATACTGATGCTTTCTTAGACAAGAACAACAGTGGCATTTCCTCATGCTCATGTGCCTTCTGCAAAGGGGCACCAATTGTTTAACATGGCAGCCACTGTACCTGCTGTTTATCTACAAGGCTGACCAGGTTGTCTCAAGGTGTGCGCTCAGCCAAGGTAGAAAATGGTTCTTGGCTGCAGGCAGTAATGAACGAATCCATGGGAGTTACTTCAGTCTGCCTAGGCTCGGCTGGTCCCCTGCAGCCTCCGAGGTCTCAGCAGCATCATTAGCAAGTAACAGGAGAGGGATGTTTGCAGCCAACTGAAAATCACCTCTGTGCAAGGCATTCGGTGTGCCTGCTGCAGGTTGTTTGCTGCATGTCTTTTCCAGAGACAGGCCTGGGCAAGAAGTTAAGGACTTCTCTGAGCACTGTGGACATCAGCAAGCTGATTCAAATTTGGATACTCCTACTGCCTGGAAAAACGTAGCACCTACCTAGCGATTCTCCTCTCTGTCTCTATGGGCCTTGTTAGCAGGCACTCTGAGCACCTCAGGACCTTAACGGGTTTATTTATCTTTGCAGCACTTCAGTGCAACAGGTAGGAGTAGCTTCTATTCACAGATGGAAACTAGAGGCCTGAAAGCATAGATCCCCACCATCTAATTTCTTTAGAAGTCTGAATTCACTGCTAAAGCACTCTTGGTGCTCTCACAAGTGTTGTGCTCTCACTAGTGTTGTGCTCTCACCCAACTTGGCTGGTGCCTCAGTCTGCTTGGGGGTGCATGCAAAACTGCCTCAGATTGATGCAACCTCCAACCCACGAGCTTCCCCAAGCCCCAGAGCAGATTCTCCAGCTGCCTGTTCCCTCCTTGTCTTGCTCAGCAAATCCCTGTCCCACAGGCATATTCATAACACACCCGGGGCTGATGCAGGTTCACTCTGTGCATCCATCTGCGGTGAGGCCTGTGGGCAATGAGAAATGTGACACAAGATTCATGAGAGCCCCACGTGGGGTGCAAGCTGTGCACCATTCCCTTTCCACTCTCCACCCAAACACCAGGAACCAGGTTAGCCCAAGGCCTTCCCTGGTGCAGGTGGCTGTGTACAAATCCCACAGCTGCTCCCCCTGCAGCACTGCAGCCTCAGTGATAGAGACTATCAAGGGGACGAGTCCTGCTCTGCTGGATTTGGAACAGGTCCAGCAAAAAGCCCTAAACATCACCTTTGCAGGTGATCTGAGGCTTTGTATCTCTGCTGCTTTCCATTGGCTGAGGAAGAAAAATATTAACCTGTTTCCCAGTCTAATAAGTGAATGACAAGGTGGATTACCCGCCTGACTCTGGCTCCTCTACCCTGCCATGGACCTGCGGAGATGGCAGCAGTGGCCAGTATTTCTAGGTCAAATCAGCAAGCTTCCAAAGACGGGATAAAGACAAAAGACCCCACAGATCCTCAGTGGTGTTACCACTTTTTGGATGACCACATGTCCTTACACGATTAGCCTTCTATTCTGGCACAGATACCACCTGCATCACAGAAGGAGTCACTTTGCTTGGTGGTTCCTCTGTTCTTCCCCATTTAAAATGGAGGCATGAGCACATAGTCATAGAATCACAGAATGGTTTGGGCTGGAAGGGACCTTAAAGATCATCTAGTTCCAACTCCCCTGCTATGAGCAGGGACACCTTCCTCTATATCAGGTTGCTCAAAGCCTCATCCAACCTGGCCTTGAACACTTCCAGGGAGGGGGCACCCACAACTTCTCTGGGTAACCTGTAGTCACATCATAGATTTGCTGGACTGATGTGTTTACCTCAAACTACTTTTAATAATTAAATGTTTTATGGCAACATGGCAATGGCCAAAGAAAAGACTCCTTTACTAATGGCTTCTGCTTAGGTATTGCACACCAGGAGGGTTCATAGTAACTTTCTCCACTGAATGCAGCAGTTCTACCCTTTCCTGGCTGTGTGTGGAAGGACACGATGTGCTACCAAGGCAGCCAGCAGTCCAGTGATGTGCTAAAAGACACATTAAAGGACAGGCTTCTGGGGGAGAAGTTCAGCATGAGAGAGAGATTTGAGATGCAAGGGACCAGTAGTTCTCATTCTGGAAAGACGCATGAGCTATACCTCCTTCCTTGTTAAGTTATGTTTGAAATATAGTTGCTATTTTCTGGGAAAAAAACGGACTGCATTTTAATTAAGCTTTGCCTGCTGTTCAAGTCAGTTTGATAGCAATTCCTAAGAATCCAGGCCTCTACTGACATATGAATTACTTCATTTTCATTTGCTGGAATGCACCAATTAAATTCTCACAGTGGAAGAGCTTCTTCTGAGATACAGCCTGGATGCCTCAGTCAAAAACTCTGTGGCTTTGGCAATCTTAGCAATTTATTTTGCTGCAGATCACATTTAGTCACAAATTACAATGTTGAAAGTAGTTAACAGAGCCATAAGCTTCTAACGAGTTTTACAAAAAACAGAGTTTGCTGATGTGATAAACATGGCAGTTAGAATTTCCTCTCTGTTCTCAAGATGCAGATCTCCCTCTAACCTACAGCCCCCTTCACTTTCAGGTCTTGAATATATGGTGGGCCATGCTACACTATATGGAGTACAAAAGATCATATATTCAGAAGCACCTCTTGTTGGTGTCATCAAAGGTTTAGAAGCTAAATGCAGATAAAACCCTCCTGACACTATAGGCTCATATCACACGTTATGTCAAATATAATGAATCTCGAGTTTTAGAAATATCAATACTCTCATTATATTTGTCATCATTTTGAGGTGCATACATTTTCTGCTTATCTGAATTCCCAGTATTTTCCTGGATACAAAAGCAGAGCCAGAGAGTAGAGACAGCTCTGTGCTTATTTCACATACAAGCCCAAACACAAGTCATAAACTAGTTGTGTCCTTTCCTAGGCCACTTCATGAGGCCTGGTCCAATAGAGGTATCAGTATGGCTTTAACGCAACAGAAACCAAGAGGAGCTGGTATCTAGTAGCATCTGGGTTGCACCAGTGATGTGGAATATGTGAGACTCAGAGGCCCAATGTCTTCCTGAGAAGACAGGAACAAAACTCTTCCATGAGCATGTCCTAAAAGCAAAACTTTTGCATCTTTCTGGTGGGTCTGTCTGAATGACTCCTGATTAAGATATTACATGATTGTGAGACATCTGAATATTCATTAGAGAGGCCCTCAAAGCACTCTCATCTCCTTCCTGCATCTGATCTAAGAGCCGTTGTCATTCTTTTCTTTTTTTTTCCCCTGACTGACTGAATGGGTATTTAATGAGGCCCTACAAAGCTGAACAGCTTCAGTGGGACAGAGAGAGCATGACTTGCTCAAAAATAGCCTACAGACTGGTGGCTTTCAGTACCCTCCTGGGAGATATTGGTTCAAATTCCTTCAGTGAGATGAGAGACTTCAGCCTTGGTCTTTCATACCCCAAGGAAGTGATCTGAAATATTCATGCTTTTTATTAACTGATGTTGCACCGTTTCCTCTTTTGTGTGAGAAAGAGCCAACCTTATTACAGCACTTAACCTTGGGGGAGTATTAGGCTGTGTTACATGAATGAAAGGAAGAGCCATTTTCTAACAGCTAACTCTATGCCCTGTTCCCCACCAGCTACCTCAGGCATGCCAGCTCTGATGAATCTCATTTTAGGTGTCATTCCTGGCTTTAGAAGAACTTGTTGCCTGACTCAGGGATGCAGCTTCCATGGGAAGACAAAGAGGCAACAAATGAAATGTTACCATTCTGAATCTAAATTTCCTTTGTGGACTTAGCTATGGCTGTCATGGAAGGATATCATCCATCAAGGAGCTCTCAGGTCACACATTTCCCCCACTTAAGGGCATGACTGATTTCTGTGTATCTCAATGGAAGAACTTCCATGGACTTCAGTAGGAACTGGTTTATTCCTCTGGTGCCCCTAATTCCATCATGTTTAAGCACTCTAGTTTGCTAGGTTTATGATGCAGTAGAGTGCTTACATGCCAAATGGAGCATAGTTTATCTCAGTTCTCATAAAACTCTACTGAAAAAATAAATTGAAGCTATTAAATAATTCAAGGGTGTCATAGCCATCAGCTGGTTGAATACCTGCAAAACACAACATGCTTACAGAACATGACACTAAACCTTGTCTTACTCAGAAGCACTGCTCTCTAAGAAAAAAATATGAATGTATAACAAGAAGACCTATTTCTTCTCATATTGGATGTTTTTTAATAACAGTAACAACGGGAACACATCATTTCACATTCAAGTAAGGATGAATATTGATTTCAAATCAACATTACCTTTTTAATCTCTGGGTGTAAGAAGTAAGGCAGAGATAAGATAGCATTGGAGCAACAAGATGATATAGCAACAAAATATCTTTGACACCTAATTCTCAAAACTAGAGAGCTTAAGTTTGAAGTAACCTGAGCTAGCACTACAAAGGTCCCTGGATCATATCAGCTACATAGTCAGGTAGACTAATACATGCACCTTCTCCATAGATGGTCCACAGTCTCTAAGGCAAGAGGTACAGTCTCCTCTGTGTTCTGTATACATCAACGGACTATACAGCCATGCAGCTTTGGGTTTCCAAAAAGCCCTGCATCATGGTGTTTTTTTTGACCTTAAAAGGGAAATGACTATTTAGAGTGTGTGTTATGGGCAATGAAAGTCTCAAACATCTCAAATATCCTATGAGCCATATTGCAACCCACTAGAATGATATTTTTATGACATGAAATTGTAGCTATGCATTGCTGCACTCATAGATTGATAGCATATGGATGTGCAAACTCAGCTGGGAAAGTGCTAGAGAACTGTGCAGGACAGAGGGAGCCTGACCTCATGTAGATTCACCCTGCTTCCTTGGGGTCTCTGAGGGGACTCAGATGGGGGAGTTGCCTGGAGCGGACCAGCACCACCATCACACCTGGGGTTTCTCTAGGGTAGGGAATCTACAAGGGACAAATACTTATGTAATCTGTACAAGCAAGTGACTGGGACCTGAGAGCGACCCCACGAAGGCATCATATTTAACAGTGCGGGCATCCCTGCTGACTTTTGGAAGTGTTCAAGCACAGCCATAGCTGCAGTATCCACAGCATTCCCTCTGTGACATGTGCACAGCAGCTGAGTATCTCAAAATTGGATAACAAATGCCAGCACACTGAGCAAGGAGTCACCTAAACAAGAAGCCTCCAACAGCAAGGTCAGAGGTGTGTCTTCAACTCTGCCCTGCTGTTTAGGTTCCAAGCTCAGCAACTGTGCAACCATTGATCCCTCCGCTCCAGATCCACAGACTGGATTATCTTCAGCAGATAAGCACCAAAGTAATTTTTTTCAAAAGCTATGCAAGAGGTCAATGCTCTCCTTGAAAGCATAGTCACCAAGATAGCATGTCACTGCCATCAGCTCCCATCCCTTGTGCCTGTGGAATTTAGCTGCTTTGAGGCTTAGAGGTTAAGCACACAGAGGTTTTAAGAATCATAATTTTAGGCACCAGCCTAGGTGATATATAGGCACTGTAAGTCTTTTGTGGATTTTCCACCCGATGTCTTACCTGTATGTGTTTTATGACACAAAAATACTTGCCCATGGTTTCTGATCCTAGAAAGCAGCAGATTCATCAGAGAATGTGGATTCTGAAGAGCAGTCATTGAAAGGAAACTCAAAGAGATCAAAGAGATCAAAGCAGCTGACAAGATACAGAAAATTAAGCACTGGGGTGAGTTCAAGCAGACAGGAAAAAATGAGAGAACAAGATAGAGAACTGCAAATATGTGTGGATGTGCACGCACACACGAATGACTTCTCTGGGCAATACTGAGTTTCTAATCCTGCACGGACACAACCTACCACGCATTGCAGCAGATTCAAAAGGAAACCTGGCCTTCAAAGGCTGCCAAGCCATTTTAGGCGAGAAATAAAATAGCTCCAAAGATAGTAAGGTATGCTGCCGAGACGCAGCTTCCAATACAAATGGGAGAACACAAAAAAGTCGCTTCTATGTTCAGTCTAGCTCCTACTTTTAGGATACTCGCACTTATCCTTAATTATTGAACCAATTTCACAAAGCTCTGTCTATGAAGCAGGTCCCTCTTTTGTCCAACAGCAGCTATAGAGGAGAGGAACTGTACAGTGAAATAGGTAGTGCTGAAAAATGACATCTACATTAAACACATTTTGGAGGTTTACTCAACTAGTCTCGGTCCGATCCTGCAGCTGAAGCACATCTAGTTCAATTGTATGTGAAAGGAATGTGTGTGCATTACCCAAAACCCCACCAGGATGCAAACCAAAGTGTGTGTGTTGGGGAGGTAGGTGTTTAGGAGATTAGTTTCAAAAGCACACCTCTGATGTAATTTGTAGTTCTCTGAAATGCTCTCATAGACAGAGCCACCAGGTGAACTCAGAGCAAAAAAGGTCCTGATCCAGCTGCCCATCACCTGCTGCAATTGCTGGCAACTGCCCCACCACCCCCAGCAGACCAGAGTGTGTGTCTACCCACCCCAAAGGGCAGGTCTACATTTGCAAGCACAGAGGCATATAATCTGCTGGAAATGGTATTCTGCGAGTCCGTGGTAGCACCCTGGAAACACAACATTTGTTCCTTCATTTGCCGCTGCTCAGTGAATCCTCAAAACAGCGGTGTGCAGTTGGGTTTATAAATTACAAGACAACAGACAAAGGGAATACATGAGACAAAATTAAAGACATTACTCGTAGCTCCCATAAATTATCTCTGTAGACGATTATAACAGCATGGATTTACCAGTGCATGTTAAAATAATATCAATAATAAACCCACCTAGTAGACTAACTAGGCATTAATGAAGAAGCAAAATATTGTTTTGTTTTCTCCAAAAAAAAAAAAAAAAAAAAAAAAAACCAGAAAGAAAAATATTCCCACCGGTTGTGATAATGCCTTTCCAGGGGGAAAGAATCATAATCTTCTATATTGAAAAAGAGAACGATCTCTTGGAGACGGGAAGAAAAGAAATTAATAAAACTAATTACACGCTCGGCTCATGGAGGAATCGAAGGCACCAAGTCAGCCCAGGAGAACCGGGCTCTTCGGTTTTGTTCGCTTTACAACTTCCCTGTTACTGTTTGCGGCCCCAGGGAGGCACTTCCCGGCGCCCCGGCGGGGGCTGCGGGGCGAAGGGCTT
>NW_010298842.1:174679-181352 GCF_000700745.2 Antrostomus carolinensis | reverse complement strand
ATATATAAAATTATAATTATTTCTTGATTTTACTATAGTGAGTATCAAAAGTAAGATTAATTTTTTTACCAAAAGATAAGTCTTTTTTTGGAGTGTTTATGCCATGAGCATTCTCCAAAGAAGGACTTTCAGAGTTTCTGATAGATAAACCTGGGAAAATAAGGTCTCCTGCTTCCTGCCATACTGGGCAAAGCAGGAGGAGAAGGCAGAGCAAAATGTCATTGCACTTCCCACCACAAGAGCTCTCTTTTATCTGACTGATCCCCTGCTAGGGCCTGTGAGAAAAAACCTGCTCCCTGAATGTGCTCCAGGTGAGGCTGGGGGGATCAAAGGGATCTGGCCCCATTGTGAATGAGCCCAGTGCACTGAGAGAGGGGTGGTCAACTAAGTGAAATAGGGATAAAAGAGAAGATTTTGTAAATGGCAGACTTTGTAACTCCTGGCAGCATTTCTGCAGCTGTCCTTGCCCTGAAGTGAGGGAGCCCAGTGCAGGAGTTTCTTTCCAGTGAATCAGGGAAAAATAACCATTGAAGTAAATCAGCAAAAGCCCATTGACTGCAGCCCATGGGCACAAAGGATTGTGTACATCTGGGAGCTCAGAAAAAGCTTTGAAATGTGCACGCCATCGCCCATCCAGTTGTGAACAGAGATAGTGTAAAAATTCAGGATTTGTACTATTTCAGAGAAAGATTACAAACAAAATAAATGTGAAAAACCTAATAAGCTAAATTATCCACCAATGTAATGTCAAAGTGAGCGTTCAGTATTCATGATATTTAAAATTGTGCGTATACATTTATATTTGCTAAAACTGGTAAATAGTGTAATAAAATAAAACAGAATATTTTACCTGCTAGGCACGAAATGCAATTGGAAATGTATTTACTACAGTGTAGCCTTCAGTAATAAACGGGAGGAGGAAGCACATCACTCATAAACTTCCCTTGGTGAATTGAGTACCTTCATTTATGAAAAGATTACTGTGGTCAAAACGATCATATTCTGCCCAGCAGGACACAAGCACTGCTCTGGAGAATTTCAGCCTCTGTGGAGGAAAAAAAAAATCATATTATAAAGTGGGAAACTGCCCTCAGTCTGACAGAGAGCTTACCTCTGTATTTTCTTAGAAAAGATTGTAGAAAAAGATTGCTTGTAATCGTAGTTATTTGAGGACCTTTTAAACTGCAGAGTTCCCTAATCCTGAACAAAATCAATGATGTGTTTTACTATCATCCCCATTCTTAGATTATATCCTAAGGATTTTTTTTTTTATACTTTGTCAAGTTGATTCTAACCTGTTAAGGAAAGACTTTTTTTTTTCCTCTTTATTTGAAAGTTCTTAATGTTAGGGTTCACGCCAAGATGCTTGGCAATTTTTGCTTCATTGTAATATATTCATTCAGCAATGGCTGAAGAAATGGTACAATAAAGGTCTAGAAAATTTGATGTCTTTCCTAAAAGAAGAGGATCATTTAATCACTTCTAGCAAATAGCTATTGATAGCCAATAATCATATGCTCATATAAGGTAAGCAAATTATATATTATAATTAATTATAAAAAAGTGTGATGTAATGAAAATTCCTGTGATACAGCAGATGAAGGATAACCCTCATCTATTATAAAAGCAAAGCAGAGTGTCTGTAAGTATGTATATTTGTTTGTTTGGGGGCCGGAAGGCTCCAGCTGAGGTTGTGGCTGTCTTCTGCTGGGCGTTGTTCAGACACTTGAAGGAAGACAGTCTGGATGGGGTAGAAAGGAAAACCTGAGAGGAGGCAACGAGGTGGTGGTGGTCACCAGGCAGGAGGTGGCAAAGCAGCCGTGTCTCCTGCATCTTTCTCCAGTATTTGTTAATTTTTATATTACTTTTTTTTCTCTTCTGAATTGTGGCAGAATTAGACATAATTTCTCTCAGTATGAAAATACTGTTTTATCAGGAATGGTTCTTCAACATATTTTGGATGACAAGCACAAGGTGCCTCTGGACAATGCAGAAGTCAAGGACTCCTCCTTCTTCCCCACAGTGCTGAACCTGCTTCGTGGCCATGCAGCTGTGTGGGAAACATGATCGTAAGTACCTTTTTGCATAGAAACAAGAAACTATTTAAAAATGAGATTAGTATCATATAAAGCAGTATTACTGGTTCTCATCTGTTTTACCTTTCCACTTACATTCTTTCTATTGCTGTTAAGCTTCTTACCATACCAACATCTTTTAGGCTCATGATTATAAGTATTTAAAAATATCCAAGCTGTACTGGCTGATATCCAGTTGAAAATAATAGCCTCTTACTTGAAAAATGAAAAGCAGCTAATGTATTATTTAGAGAAACGTGTTGTTTCCTGATAAAAAAAAAAGTTTGTTTTCCTTTATTGCAGAGTCTAGTCTTTTCCTGTTTATTATGTGACACATTTTATGCCTACATGGTACATTTTACCTCTATAAAAATAGATTTTTAAATTTTTTTTACAATTTAAAACATCAAAAGATGGTCCTTTCATTTAAAAGAGTATGAAAATGAAATGAGAATAATGCTGATGCAGCTGGCTGGTACCAAATCCCATCACTCAGCCTGGCTGTTCTCATACTCTGAAGACTCAGATGCTCTTTGCATTTGGGAATTTTCTTATTATTTTTCTTAGAAAAAGCCTTATAACACCCTGCCAAGGCTCACCGCTTTCTGGCGTGTGCGGGTACCCTACTGCACATATTCAGACTTCTAGAATGAGTTTGAATGTAAGGAGCAGTTCAGCACATCACTCACCTGCCTCATTCTTGGGTGCTTATAAATTCCCCCCAAAAACCCAGTTTCAAGCTAAGAGGAGCTGGTCAAAAGAATCACAGTGGTTGTATGGAAACTTGCTGAAGCTGCAGTAGTGTAAAATAAGTAGGAATACAAGTTAAGATAACAATTCTTTGGGGTTTTTTTCCAAGATGTAAATATTAGCCTCTACATTCTTCTTTCATAGCGGTGCAAGGCAAAGCTAGAGTGCTGCTTTCCTTCTTTTTGTGCAGTATGGGCGTCCATTTGGAATTCTGTATTAATTAGCATGATCTGCTCAAGCCTGGGCTGAAAAATTCAATATCCTATAACAAATATCCCACAGCTGGGCTTGGAATTTGATCTTGCAACCACTGTTGGATTTGTATTGAATTCAGAGGAAATGAAAGCGGACGTTCACCCTTAATTGGCACTTACAGTGAGTGTGCACAATTAAACTGCAAGGCATATTCTCCCCAATGCATGTAGACATCCTGTTAACATTACACAAAAACCTTGCAGATTGCTTGGTGGAAAGCAGATGTGTACCTTGAGCTGGTTCCCTGGAAATGCACACAGGTTCTTTAGCTATTTCAGAGCAGGACAGCCATGACAAAATATTTGATGCATTTACATCTTCTCAAGAGTCCTATTATTTTCTGTAATTGAAATTGTACACAAAATGGTTTGGGTGACACAAAATAGTTGGAAAGGCAGTACTAGATACAAGGAAGGCAATGTAATGGTAATGCAAGATAAGCCGAGCTCTGGGTCATGTAATAATATATCATTAGCTATCCTAACTGACATAAATGAGAGAATAAAAATGCTATGTCTCTGTCTCTGTAATATTTGAAAGAGGAAAAAATAGCAAGTATTTCAGGAGCTTCTGTACCTTAAGGCAAATCAGCTTTTTAATGCTTTTCCCTGGATTTTATATTAGTTTTTTCCCCATTACATGGCTTAATAAAAACAAGATGTGTGTGCTACTAAGTAGCACTGTTCCAAAATACCTTCGTGTCAAATAAACTAATAACTTTTTAGGTTTCCATCATGTATATTCATGAGTAATCTCTTCCCTGAAAACTACATGCAAGTGATCAAACAAACTAAGAAATCCTGACTGAAGTTGGGCAAGCACCTGAAAATCAAAAGTTCAGTGAAAGCTTAGAAAGGGCAGAGGCTTGGGAAACTGGAAGGTAAAGTTAATTCCCAAACAGTGATGACAAAAGCAGTTAGTGAGCAAGCAGTCTCAAAAAGACTTTTCAAAGACCCTGTATTAGCTGTGGCTTCATACAGGACATGGGTCTAGGTAGGGCCAGCCCAAACTGTGTGAAAATGACCTACACAACTGGGAAAATCAATGACCAGGAAAAAAAAAAAAAAAAAGGATGGCATTTCTCAATAACGCCAACAGAATTGCAAGAGAGAGTTGGGTAATTTGCTGCATTTGGTTTTCACTGTTGGTTTCCAAATGAGTCCCAGTAAGGAGTTAATTAATTTAATATACATCTATGGATATGAACAGATGAGTAGTAGAGGAACTGGTTCTGCCTGAAATTAGAAGAGTTCAAAATGTTTTGATATAAAATAATAATTTTAATGCTGGGTTCCACCTAAAGCAAGCAGACATTTCAGTTTATTCTGTTCCCTCTTGGTTTGGTGTGGTTTGCTTTGGTTTGTTTTTTTTCTTCCCAGTTTCCTATTCTGAATATCCTGATTCAGAGGAGCTCAAACCATCTTGTGGAAGTATACTGATTCATTGAAACCTCCATGTTTCTGAAACACATTTCAGAAAAACAGGTTTCAATAAGGTTGAAACATTTCTCTTTCCTATTTTGGATGGTATGACTTGGAACAGACAAAGTGATACACCTGAAACAAATATTTTCCACCAAATATTCTGCAGTGACACCAGATTTTATAATCCTGAAGCTTTTATTGGAATGGACCTCTGAATTGCAGCCATTTCTACATTTCCAATCGTGTCCTCACCATTCACTATTTCATTCAATTCCATGTTGCATTTATGGCTCCATTAGTTTCTGATTTTAATCTCTTGCAATCCTTTTTTAGTCCTTTAAAATATCGCTTTGGGTGTTTCATGCATCTCGTGGTTCCTCGGTATCTGTGCCATAATGAGATGGCAATGGCACAAGATGAAGAAGCAGTGAAATCTAGAACATCATTGCAAGAGCAATGACTTCAGCATGTCAGCTTTTCCTGTTTTCCTGCTTATGGTAGGGAAGATCCAGTGAACAGCAAACACCCAAGGTAAGTTAGTGGCAAGCTTGGTGGCTGTTTGGGCTGACCACAATAACTGGCAGTGGGTGCAGGTGAGGAATCACATCTTTAGAAGTCAATAAATGTTATTAAGGGTCTTTTCTTCTTCTTTATGTGACAGATAAATGTATGGTCACCCCGAGTGTGTGGAAACAGGATCAATGATGAACTTCAATCCACACAAACACTTCTTATGTGAGACATAACCTTGGCTATTAGCTCACAGATCAATCAATAACCTATTATCTCACAAGCTAAGAAATAAATACTGCTTCAAGCCACTATTAATTAGAACAGCCAGGGAGGCTTAGACCAGAAGACATGTGATGTTGCTGTTCCTGATCATTTGAAACACAGACTGAAGCTGAACTGGCAGGATTTAGTTTAGATTTTTTTGTTTGTTGGTGGCTTTTTTTTTTTTTTTGCTTGTTTAGTTTTTTGAGCAGGGAAAATGGGTCTTTTTCTGATATGATCCATGGCTACTTATTAAAAGATCAAAATTTTGACAGTGCGGAATTGGTTATTTTCCTTGATTTGAAGCAATTAGGTTTCTGATATGTTCATTACAAATGCAGAGGAAATAGAGATTTCTGATAATAATGTTTTAGAGTGTGGATCCAGGAGATGCATTTTCAACACACACAAGGATTTTTGTTTCTTTTAAAGACTAGTGAAAATCATTAACAATTGAGGAATGTCCATATAGAAGGCCAGATTCTAATGCCTATCAAGTCTTCTTGCTAGAGTCACATCCTTGACTCTCACATGAAGACTTTGGAAATGGACTTAGGAAATGGTTTGCTGAGTATCTGGGATTTTAAAAGAAAGTAATATGTTTGAAGGTAAGTTGATAAAGACATTTAACACCTGTGCATATTTCCAAAGGGAAAGTTATGACAGAGCTGTGTGACCACAGAGAAAAGCAAAGCAGAGTAAAATGTGATCATTACAGGTTTCTTCAAAAACCCCTCCAAACAAACAGAACAAAAACATGAATAAAAGTGCACTCAGCCCATTCTTACAGTAATAAAAAATTGCTCAGTACTAGCAAAAAGAGATTTCTGATTGATAATGGAAGACAGTATTTTCTATTGCTATTCCTGTTCTCACATCAGTAAAGTTAAACGGTGAATAGTCATGTTTTTGCAATTAAAATATCCCCGTTTGTTGTCACTGGTCCTCAAATCATACAGTTGCTACAGAACATGAACTTATTGACTCCTGCTCTCTATTTTACTGTTCTTTTCTGTTACATTGACTGTTGTGAGTTCATCATATATTTATCAACAAATACATGAGCAGTTGTAGAAGGATATGATCTGCTGCAAATAGAGTCAAAATTGTTGGCTAGTCCATCTTTGCTAGCAACTTTTACCAAATCTAATGACAACCCCCAGAGAATTAAGTAGGTTGAAGATAACAGCATTTGTATATGTGCTGCACATTTATAGATCTTTGTCAATGGTTAGTAAAAGGCTCAAGCCATACAGCTTTTGGTTGCTTTTCTAAACATTTCATTTCAAACATGATTTATGTGACAGTTGTTGGAAGATGAAGCCTGGAGAAACCACATTACTCACAGAAATCAGGAACAATTCTTTAAACAAAACCTCCCCATCTGTGATAAAA